>NC_089518.1:29289345-29589345 GCF_963924715.1 Thunnus thynnus | reverse complement strand
CAGAGTATTTTTTTTCCACTATTGGAGGATTCATAGCTTTACATATGTGCTGCTTTAACCTAACCACTAGAGTGCTTCCTCTGTTCATTCCTTCAGAGATCTCACAGTCATCTGTCTTTTATGAGGAGGTTCTTGCTGACCAGCAGCTCTGTAACCAGGAGAGGAACTTCAGTCTGGACCAAGAAGACCCAGAGCCTCCACAGATTAAAGAGGAACAGGAGGAACTCTGCACCAGTCTCGAGGGAGAACAGCTGGTACTGAAACTGGGGACTGATACATTAAGGCCTACTTGTGAGAGAAATGACCACACTGAAGATCAGACTCTGCTTTTGGATCTCGACCAAACTCAAACTGCAGCAGAGACTCTGACCAATGTCTCTGTTATAGTAATAAAATCTGAATCTGACAGAGAGGATTTAGGTGTATCAGAACCAAACGGCGACTGCCATAAAAGCCAAGATGAAAGAGGCAACCATGAGAATGCAAATACTGACATGAAACCAGAAAACAAATTCTTCAAATGTCTCTTTTGCACTGAAGAGTTTCATGATTTCTTGAAGTTAAAGATTCACTTAAGGACCCACACTGGTGAAAAGCGTTTTAAATGTGACACTTGTGGGAAAGGATTCACTCAGAAGGCTCTGCTTAGGAACCACATAATAACTCACACAGGGGCAAAGCCCTTTATGTGCAGAGTTTGTGGAAAGGAGTTCAACTGTCAGTCAAACCGTGTCACTCATATGAAAACTCACACTGGCGAGAAGCCGCACACCTGCTCCACCTGCGGGAAAAGTTTCTGTCGTGGCGCAGACCTGAGGAGACACAACCGAACTCACACAGGCGAGAAGCCGTACAGTTGTGTCTACTGCGGGAAGGAGTTTTCTTACCACTCATCTCTCACGAATCACATCCGAGTGCATACGGGGGAGAAGCCTTATAAATGTATTTGGTGTGGGAAAAGATTTGCTGTCAGCACAACATTGAAAATACACACCAGAGTCCACACAGGGGAAAAGCCGTATAAATGTAACACTTGTGGGAAGACTTTTGCTCATAACACAGGACTGACGTTACACAACAAGATCCATGCAAGAGAAAAACAACAGAGTTGAGGAAAGTTTCAACAGGTTCAGCTCACACAAAGAAAGATTTGACTAACTGGATTGAAATGTAACCTGTGCCTTGTTGTAAGGGTCACATACAGATAACCCACAAGTTCATTTTAGGCCACTAGATCTACTGTAGATGTACTGATGATCTGCTTCTTTACCATCTAGCTTTACAAGAAAGGTGTCACTATATCTGCAGGATCCCTACATGGACAGAAATACTAAGTTCAAATCCAGGTGATAAATTATCAAAATATCCCTCCCAGGGCTGAAACTATTAATCCAGTAATTGTTTTAAGTCATTTATCAAGGAAAATGCCAGACATACACTGGTCCCAGATTTTCAAACGTGTGGATTTGCTGCTTAATTTTTTCTCTACCTTACTTTTCCTTTACAGCTGCAACAATTAGTTGATTTATCAATTAGTTGATTGTAAAAAAATTAATCAGCAACCATTGTGATGATAGTTTCTTTCAGTCATTTTTCAAGCAAAAATGCCAAATAAATTCTGGTTTCAGCTGTTGTTGCTTTTTTTAATCTCATATGACAGTAAATTGAATATCTTTAGATTTTGGACCGTTGCTTGGACAAAACAAGCAATCTGAATACATCACAAAGGTGTAACCTATTTTCCTTATAAAATGAATATATTGAGTATTGTATTGCTGGTCAGACGAAACAATTGAGCTGAGGAGTAGATTTAAGCCTATGTCTTGATCCCCCCCCCACAAATCTTGTGCTTATGGAGAATGTCTGGGATGTTTCAAGGTATAAAATGGCCAAAATGTTGATTTTGTCAAATATTGTTTGTCTGAGCCTGAAGTTTGCACACTCCTGACCACACTTCTGTTTATTATCTGTGTGGTTTGGGGGTCTAAATAAACTAATGAATGAAATTACTCATCCTCTGGGTCATCGTTTTCTAATTTATCTCTGCCTTTTCGTATGCAAAGAGCTTTTGAGATTTACCTTGTATTTTCCATCGTTTATCTACAGTAAAATAATAACACACCTTCAGCATGAGCAACACAACACTAAGTATATAAAATACATTCTAGCATTTCTATAGATTTGGTATTTATTAAACTATCTATCTATACACACAGTCTTTGATTTGGTATTCTTTCAAATACAGTTTGGTATGAATATTCATGAGCTTCATGTACCGAAGAAGAAGATTAGACCGGAAGTCACTGTGTTGTTGCTATGGAGCTGGTAGTCCCTACGAACGATAAGCAAAAAACAGCAAAGTTAGCTTAGTTCGAGTGATTTATTATTTCAAACAGTAGAAATGTCTGCAGTGGAGCGTTTGAGACATTTAATCAACGAGCGACTAACCGCTGCTGCTGAAGAAATATTAGGAGTCTTTGCACAAACTGTTTCAGTGTATGAGGAGGAGCTCAACCGTCAGCGCAGACTGCTGGATGTCGTCTTGCAGCCGCAGATAAAGCTGCACAGGACAGGTGTGAACAATCTCAATGTTCATCGCAAGACTAATAATGAATACTGTTTCCAACAGTTACATATTAACTAGCAGTCTGATAAGGATTCATTTAGACCGACGTTATATTGGCAGACACGAGGTTGGGTTTAGAAGGGTAAATTACTCCTAAATTACATGTAATTTACGCCCCCCGAGGTGTTTTCTCTTATTTTGACGGATCAGACCTCTTGGGACTGCATGCGCTTGTACAGATTGCTCTATTGACTCTTCTCTAATCCTCTTGTTGGTTTTGTTGCGCCTGTTTGGGTGTGACAAGATACATCTTTCATTCTTCTTATCTAGTTGCTTATATGGTGGTATCTGTAGAAGAACAGTAGTTCAGTACAGTAGCCTTGTTCCAGACCACCCACATCACAGATTTACTGTTTCTTCGCGTGTGTGTCTGTGTGTGAGTGAGAGAGAGAGTGAATCAAATGTAATCATGAAGTGAGAAAAAATGGCATTTGAGTCTGATTATCAGGTCTTACAAAGGCGTGGCCAACATTAAATGTTATGGCTTTGTAACTCTCACTGGTACTGTATTCTGATCATATTCAATTCAGTTAATTTCAATAACTGCACAGCTTAGCTATTGGAATTTTTTTATGCAGTGTGAAACATCATAATGATAATTTTATTTATAGAGCACTTTTAAAGCAATAAGCACAAATTGCTTTCCAAAGTCAGGAAATTCTCAAAACATAAGCATCAAGGATAACTGCAAGAGGTAGAAAAAAAAATATTTGTAGTATATAGTACATATTGTATATATAGTAAGTATTGTATATCATGATAAAAACAATACATACACACGTAAAAGAGAGAACTCTCAATGAAGGAAATAAAACAAACAGCTCATGACTAGAGAAGTGTGGTCTATCAGTTAAGAAAAGCCTCCTGTAAAAGTGAGTTTTAAGATGAGATTTAAAGACAGCGACAGTGTCAGCTGGTTGCATTAACGTCATTGTATGAACACAAGCACACAACAACATATCACAAATACACACAGTACAACAGTTACAATAGTGTAAACTGATAACTGATGCTGCATCTTTTTTCGTTTTGTTCTTTACAAAATTCAGTTGTCCAAATTCACGTTTCTTAACAAAGTGTGTTATTAAAGGTTTTGTTTTATAAAATTTTTATAGTTTTGTTCATTGTTATACGTAACAGTGGGACACAGTTCATGGCGCTGGACATTGATTTGATTACTTTAATTGTAACATTGCATATATTTACCATATTGATTATTGATATATCAATATTTGAAAAAGTATCTTATTAATATTTTTATATTGATGATATTGATATTTATTCATATTACAGAGTCCTACAAGCACATACCTTTCTCCTACCACCACATTAACGGTGCTTCCTTTGTCCTCCCCTCCAGAGCTCCTACAGCAACATGTCTGTAAGGAGGGGGTTCTCGCTGACCAGCAGCTCTGTAACCAGGAGAGGAACTCCAGTCTGGACCAAGAGGACCCAGAACCTCCACAGATTAAAGAGGAACAGGAGGAGGAGCTCTGCACCAGTCTGGAGGGAGAGCAGCTGGTACTGAAGCAGGAGACTGATTTCTTAAAGTCAAGTCCTAATTACTTAAGTGATCACAGTGACTGGACTCTAGTTTTGAGTTGTGATCAAAGTGAAGCAGAGAAAGAGCCTTCAGACAACATTTCAACTAAAAGGATAAGATCTGAATCTGACAGAGAGAGCTGTAGAGTATCTGAACCAACCACTGACCATCAGCTCATCTTTCACACCTCTTACGTGGGAAATAACCAAGATCATGAAAGTTACACCTATGGAAATGCAACAAAGCCAAAGAAAAAATGTGAGGGCACCTCAACATCAACTAGAAGCGTTAAACCAAATATAATTAAGCAGCAGAATGACAAACCTTTCAAGTGCAACAGCTGCAGTAAAGACTTTTATTTGTATACACAACTAGAAGTTCACCTGAGGACCCACACTGCTGAGAAGCCTTTCAGTTGCATAGTCTGTGGAAAGAGATTCAGCCTGAAACGTTACCTCACGCAACACATGATAACCCACTCAGCTGAGAAGCCGTACGCTTGCAGCAGATGTCGGAAGAGTTTCCGGCGTTCACAGCATCTGCAGATTCACATGACACGTCACACAGGTGAGAAGACTTACAGCTGTGTTTACTGTGAGAAGGTGTTTTTTTCTTTTTACAAGCTCAGCATACAGATAATCCTTATAACTGCAGCATTTGGCAAGAGCTTTTTCTGTGAGACGAGAGACTTTCCAGTGCAGCCTCAAAGGAAAAGAGTTCAAGTGGCTCAATCCTGAAGAAACACATGAAGTTAAGGAGTGAAATGATTAGTTGCTCAACAGACAACCAGTTCTCAGGTTCCAGCTTTTTAAATGTAAAGATTTACTCCTTTTATCTGTTTAATATAATTGTAAAATGAACATACTGGAGTCGTGAACTATTCAGAGAAAACAAAACATTTTAAGATGTCACCTTGGACTTTTTCCTTGATTTTTTTTGTTGTTGACATATTATAGATCAGTGATTTATCAATTAATTAAGGAAATAATTTTGTACATTAATCAACAATCAAAATAATCCTTAGTTGCAGCCCTAGTCATTTTTAGCATTATTAGTGTATTTACCATAAAATTCTCATTCTATGTGGCTGTAGATGATCACATGTTCTCATAATTAAAATGTTTTGTTAGTAGCAGTCATACAGTTCACATTTATCATACAAAACCTATGTTCAACACGTTCAATGTGATATATTGAACTACCCAGTAGTTATGATAAGCTCCACCTTGAATAGCTGCAAAATTAAATTGCTGATTACATATTAATTTAATTTATAATATTTATAACCTGATAATATAATATACTAACACTTGTACTGTGCTTTTTTCTGTTGTTTCTCTCAGAGATCTCACAGTCGTCTGGCTGTAATGAGGAGCTTCTCCCAGACCAGCAGCTCTGTACCCAGAAAAGGAACTCCAGTCTGGACCAAGAAGACCCAGAGCCTCTACAGATTAAAGGGGAACAGGAGGAACTCTGCACCAGTCAGGAGGGAGAACAGCTTGTACTAAAGCAAGAGGATGATACATTAAGGCCTTCTTGTGAGAGAAATGACTATACTGCAGATCAGACTTTGCTTCTGAATCTTGACAAAACTCAAAGTACAGAGGAGAAAGAGACTCTGACCAACATCTCAGTTATAGTAATGAAATCTGAATCTGACAGAGAGGACTCATCAGAACTAAACAGTGACCACCATCTTTCTCCCAACTCTGACACAGCTAAGAACCAAGACCACGAAAGAGGCAATCATGAGAATGCAAATACTGATACAATACCAGAGAACAAACTCTTCAAATGTCTCTTTTGCACTGAAGAGTTCCATGATTTCTTGAAGTTAAAGATTCACTTAAGGACTCACACTGGTGAAAAGCGTTTCAAATGTGACACTTGTGGGAAAGGATTCACTCAGAAGGCTCTGCTTAGGAACCACATAATAACTCACACAGGAGCAAGGCCCTTTATGTGCAAAGTTTGTGGAAAGGAGTTCAATTGTCAGTCAAACCGCATCAATCATATGAAAACTCACTCTGATGAAAAGCCGCACACCTGCTCCACCTGCGGGAAAAGCTTCAGCCGCCCCGCAGACCTGAGGAGGCACAACCGAACTCACACAGGCGAGAAGCCGTACAGTTGTGTCCATTGTGAGAAGGAGTTTTCTTACCACTCATCTCTCACGAATCATGTCCGAGTGCACACGGGGGAGAAGCCTTATAAATGTATTTGGTGTGGGAAAAGATTTGCTATCAGCAAAACGTTGAAAATACACACCAGAGTCCACACAGGGGAAAAGCCGTATAAATGCAACACTTGTGGGAAGACTTTTGCTCATAACACAGGACTGACGTTACACAATAGGATACATGCAAGGGAGAAACAACAAAGTTGAAATTTCCTTTCAGACTACAGTAAGAGTTGGGAACGATCCGATCCGATATCGGTATCGGGTGCCAATACTAACATAATTCAATCAGCGGATATTGGATTGATGTTACCGATCCAGGTACCAATCCAAATCGCGTAGTCTGATGTTTTGGCTGGCCGGGAGAGAAGCAGAGCTCACGGACACTGTGACAGAGCAGTGTAGAAAAGACTCGGTGTGGAAGGAGCACAACCTAAGAATGAAAGGAAGTCGCCAGCCTACGGCCTGGTCGTCAATTTAGGAGAGCGTAAAAACCGGGAGAAGAGCTGACACCCCGCAAGAGCTGCGAGTGAGGCATAGTGAGGAGACAAGCTCAGCACACACGCCACACTGCACTCGCAGGCTGCTGCAAGATGGAGGGACACGCTTTGTGGGAAAGTGGAGGGATGATTGTGCACTTCACCTCTCCTCCAGTTAAATCCCGCTTTCATTGTTGCTTTTGAACTATTGAACGTGAGGAGGTGGCACGGGTCCATAAAGTAACTCCAAAGGCACCAGAGAAATTGAGAGAAGCTATATACTGAATAGGAAAGAGCCTTTTTTTTGTGTTTGTTATTTCCTTCTGCTTTTTGTTTGATACATTTGATTTATTTGCATGGATATTTGGTTTGTTTTGGTTGCAGTGTATTTAGTTAACAAATTACTGGCTCACCCCTTTTAGCTAATATAGCTGGACTATACATTACACCATCTGAGCTTTTGAAGCAGAAGAGGACTGAGACAGATAAGTCTGTTGATTGTTTTCACCCTCTGTATTCGCCAGTTGGAGACGGCGCGAGGCCGCCAGGGACTGGAGACCACCCGCATGCTGCCCTCAGATGGATTGGACACTAGACTATTTTTATTTACTTTAGTGATGTTTTATTAATTCTTAGAGACCTAGACTTTTAACCTGTGTTTTAAATCTGTCCTTAGCTTGTGTTTTAGCTTATAATAAATTCATTTGTTTTTAACCTCAATTTCTGCCTGAATGCTGTTTTGGGTCAGCACAACTCTCCAGTACAAATTACTGGATTTTTCTTTAAAGTAACACTCCACATGCATAGCAAATTTTGCTTTGGTATGCATTTAAATTTAATGCATTTTTGTATTTGTTTTGCTCTTTTAATAGGTGCTGTATGGTTTACTACAACCTCATATAACCTTACACATAATACCAACAACAACAATAATAATGATAATAATAACATTTAAGAAAAAAGAGCTCTGGTATCGGTATCAGCATATATTGAAATTCAGGTATTGAAATCAGATATGAACTGAAAAAAAGTGAATTGGTGCATCTCTAACTACAGTGAGAGCTTGAAGTGTACACACTCCACCTGATACACTGTTAATATCTGTTAATCTGTATGGTCTTGAGGTCTAATTTAAATAAAATTAATTAGCTTTTTTATCTTTGCGTTTAAGTTTTGCTTACTTCAAAATACCTGATCTTATTGAACGAGCTTTTGGGATATACTTAGTATTTTTCATCTTGTTGAATACTGCATTTATTTACAATACAAGCCTGATGATAATAGCATATTTTCAAGCATGAGCCACACAACAATAAGTGCATAGAATTATAGCCAGTGTTTAATTTGGTCAAAAATTCCCTTTCATTGCCTATGGACACTTCATCTTAAACATTTACCTACAAGGAAAAAAAAAACTTTAAAAACTGTATTCTGTTTCCTATAGAGGCGCCGAGAGGCAAGTGAGAAAAAAAACTCTGGTGATCCAAAGTCTGATCTAAATTGTTTTCTCCCCCTTGTTTTGCCAGAGTGAAACGGATGGGAAAAAAAGTTTTGCCAGGTGATTTTTTTTTTTGTCAGAATCATTTTTTTAAGTGTTTGTTGTAATACTCATTTCGGCCACAAGAGGTTGAAGTGCATGACTACTCCATGTTCTGAAAAGGACTAAAAGCATTCATGATTTCTTCCAGGTGAGTTTTAATTTCTCCATGCACTCTAAACACAAGTTACATATATTGTTTGTTAGCAAGTTATCTTATGTTATGAATTGTTGGACCCACAAGTCAAATGTTGGGCTTCCCTCTGGAATAAACAAACAAAAAATGAGCTGACTGACCTGGGTGATTTAGATTGGTCTAAGTCACTGGTTCTCAAAGTAGGGTGCAGAGAGTGATGTTACAAACTTGCTAACACGCAATGTATGTACCTTGTGTTGAGAGTGCATGGAGAAATTAAAACTCACCTGGAGGAAATCAAGAATGCTTTTAGTACTATTGAGAACATGGGGTATTAGTGCACTACAGCATTTTGTGGCCGAAATGAGTATTACAACAACAAAGAAGAAAGTGATCCTGACCTTTTTTCAGACTTAGAAAAAGGATCACCAGAATTTTTTTTCTCACCTGCCTCTCTGGGCTTCCTTACTTTGCTCATCTCCTGTTCAGCATTGCAATAAGTGACTGAAGTGTTTGCTTTATTCTTCAACCTTCACTGTGCAGAATGACTGAATTTGAAGGCCTGGCATGACTTTTCAGTTAAAAAACAAGTCACTTGTGCATGAAGAGAGGCATTGTACAGAATATTATGTACCTGTGTGTTGTGTAGATGTTCAGACTGGCAGCATTGTTTGTAAATGTGTAGAAACCACACTTTCAGTCTGAAAATCCCACAGGAAATCAGTTGTATTGTCCCTGCTCATGAATGTATGAACAGTTCCATGTACCATCTATCAGTACCATCTACCTGCCAGCTCGCGAAGAAAACATTATATTCACATTATATACACATTCATGACCTAGCACCAGAATGAAGTCAGTTTGAGGATGCACATTTGACAGATTATTCTGTGACACCATTAGTAACCAGATAGCTGTAAAGATGCCTGTTTCCTCCCAGGTTTAGGGCTGAGGTGTGGTTCAGGTTAAAGGCATCTCTGCTTTTAGTTGTGTTGCAACTGTTTGGGCATAACAAGTTACATCTTTATCATTCTTCTCATTGGTTCAAAGTCTGAGACTGTGGGCCTCCCCTCAGACAAAACTGAGAAAAAAGCTCCAAACCCCTTAGTTTACTTGCTTTGTTTTGCTCAATTCCTGGATGCATATAGGATCATGATTATATTATTTGATCCCATAGATGCTCAAAAATTGAGCCAAGATAGCCTAATATTACTGTTTGACATACTTCAGACTACAACAAATACATAAAAAAGGTCTGTCAGAAGGCATTTATTTGTTTCTGACTCTGGGAAAGCTGGAAAAACAGTAAAATTCCCCAAAGCTACTATATCTCTGAACTATCTCTTTAACCAAATCACACACATTTAGGCTATTCTACTCTATCTCCTTTTGATAACTAATGTAATATCCTTTCACTTCCATACACTGAGCCTCCCCTGAACCTGTTTGGAGCCCCCCTGGGGAGGTCCACCTCCCACTTTGAAAACCTCTGAGTTAGATGACCTCCTGTGGTGGAAATTTACTGAGCTGCTGAAGTTGTGTACTGAAAAGCTTAGTCTCTGCTCATAATTCGGGCCCACCCGAAAGATAAGATGTGTCCTTGCAAGGAATCTTCTTGTATTGGTGGACAACCCTGAGACAGTGAGATTAGGGGGTTGAAAGTCTGTATGAAGTGTGAAGATTCACTGTGAATGCTAAGCATTCTGCATGTTTCCTATTTGAGTGTATACTTTGCTTCCTGGATCCAGAATAAATTCTTTCATGTAAGACAACAGGGACCTGGCCAGAGAGTTTTATTTTTAAACATCATCTCCTGTAATTCCAGCATAGATCCAACCAACTTCAACCTGTGCAGACATCTAATCAGCCAAAATATGTAAAAACTAGGTAGTTGCTTAAAAAGACCTCTGAATCTCTACCCACATCAGAGATTAATTGTTTTTTTTAATGAACCAGATAGAATCATGAAGTGAGAGGAAATGGTAATTCGGTCTTATTATCAGGTTTTATGAATTTAAGAGATTATGCACAACACTTATGATGCAAACTGATGATGTTGTGTCATTGTTCTACAGAATTATGTTGTACAAATGAATGTGTCTTAACAAAGTCTGTTATTAAAGGTTTTGTTTTATACTGTTTCATAGTTTTGTTTGTTTTAATACATGACAGTGGAGCACAGCTCATGGTACTGAAAAGTAATTTGATTACTTTAAATGTGAATTTGCATGCAAAGCCACCACTGACCGTGCTTCCTTTGTCCTTCCCGTCAGAGCTACCACAGCAACATGTCTGTAAGGAAGAGGAGGTTCACACTGACCAGCAGCTCTGTAACCAGAAGAGGAACTCCAGTCTGGACCAAGAGGACCCAGAGCCTCCACAGATTAAAGAGGAACAGGAGGAACTCTGCAACAGTCAGGAGGGAGAGCAGCTGGTGCTGATCTAGGAGGATGATTTTGTTACATCAAAACCTACTTGTGAGAGAGGAGATCACAATGAAGACTGGACTCTGCTTTTTAATTGTGATCAAAATGCAGACAACATTTCAACTGAAAGGATAAGATCTGAATCTGACAGAGAGGGCTTTGGAGAAGTTGAACCAAACAGTGACCATCAGTTCCTCTTTCACACCTTTTATGTAATACATAATATCATCAGAATCACTGAATCATGAAAGTGACACAAGAAAGCCAAAGAAAAAATATGAAGGCACCTCAACATCAACTAGAAACATTTAGCCTAATATAAATACGGAGCAGAATGACCAACGGCACAGAACACACAGCCTGGAAAACACAGTATCGACTAGTAATTCTCAGCCCAAACTAAATGACAAACCTTTTGAGTGCAACAGCTGCAGTAAAGACTTTTATTTGTATTCACAACTGAAAGTTCACCTGAGGACTCACACTGCTGAGAAGCCTTTCAGTTGCACAGTTTGTGGAAAAGGATTCAGCTTGAAACGTTACCTCAAGCAACACATGATAACCCACTCAGCTGAGAAGCCGTACGCTTGCAGCAGATGTTGGAAGAGTTTCCGGCGGTTAGAACATCTGCAGATTCACATGAGAAGTCACACTGGTGAGAAGCCGTACAGCTGTGTTTTCTGTAAAGGGTGTTTTCTACAAGCTTAGCTTTGGTCAAGCATGTCTGATTGCACACAGATGAGAAGCCTTATAGCTGCAGCATTTGGGGAGAGCTCTGCCTGTAAGCGTGATCCTGAGATTATATATTTGGACCCATAGAGACTTGCAAGTGCAGCCTTAAAGGAGAGTTTAAGAGTGGCTCAGCCCTGAGGAAACAGGTGAAGTTTGGGAATTAAATGATTAGTCACTCTACAGATAATTAATGTCAACTGTTGACACAATTGATTAATTCTTTTAATTGCTGGCCATTTTGTTTAAATCCTTATTTACAGTTTGAATTGCTGAAAAATTTATTCAGAGGTCTTGGTTATATTTGGCGAGATAATTTGCATTTTATACTTCAAAATGTGTCATGCTTCAGGTTTGAATACCTCTGCCCCTCTTATATTCTCAATATTATAACTATAACTATAATAATAACTATTTTTTCTTTGGTATTTGTTTCATTTCTTAAATTGCCTTTACCTTAGATTTACTGCTTTTCTCTGTTTATACCATTGCAAAGTTGAATATCTTTGGGTCAAATGCTACTTGTGAGAGAAGTGAAGACTGGACTCTGTTCCCTGGGCTCTGGGAAAACTGTGATTGATATAAATCACTATTTTCTGACATCTAGATATAAAAATAAAACTTACACAAACAAAGTGGATGATTTAAAAAAATCATTAATTGCCTGATTTACATAACATCTAGAGCGAATGGTCAAAAATTTACCTTCACTAAGAAGAGACAGCCACACTCCAAAATACTTCATTATCTCTATTTTGAAAGATGTCTAAATACTCTGATCGACATGGAGTTTTACAAATCAAATACTTTTTTAACAAGACAGATTATTACAGAGTATTAATTATTGTTTGACAGAAAATTCACCAGCAACTTTTTTGATACTAAATGATTTCAGTCAGTTTTCAAGCAAATACAAGTTTCAGCATCTGAAATATGAGGATTTGCTGTTTTTCATTCTCAGATGTGATGCATTAGTAAGCTGAAAGTTTTGGACAGTGATTTTGATAAAACAAGGAATATGAAGATGCACTCTTGGCCTCAGGAAAATGAAAAGGGGAGTTTCTGCAATTTTCTGACATCTTATAGACAAAAATTTAATCATAATGAACTCATAGTTAATTTCAATGATTGTTAGTTGCAGCCCTAGTTGATAGACTAATCACAGTGCTATGAAGATAAACAAAAAAATAATTAAAAATGGAACTTGGTAGAAAGTATAGGGTTGTAAGAGATATTTCATGAGAATCAGGGTTGTATAAGGGTTGTGTTTACTCAATAGATTAAAATAGAACCTGTCAGACCTGTCAGTGGATGATGTAGTCAACATCCTGCACTACATCCTGCAACACCCCAATTCCCCAAGGACATGCGCCAGGATCCTGTTTGTGGACTTTGGCTCAGCATTCAACACCATTATCCCAGATATCCTCCTCATCAAACTCACCCAGCTCACTGTGCCCGCCTCCACCTGTCAGTGGATCACAAACTTCTTGACAGACAGGAAGCAACAGGTGAGGCTGGGAGAAATCACATCCGGCACCAAGACAGCACTGGTGTCCCTCAAGGATATGTGCTCTCCCCACTGCTCTTCTCCCTCTAAACCAATGACTGCACCTCAGGAGACCCATCTGTTCAACTCCTTAAATTTGCAGATGACACAACAATCATATGCCTTACCTGAGACAGTGATGAGTCTGGGTTGAACAGCTGGCCCTGTGGTGCAGTCACAAAAACCTGGAGCTGAACATGCTCAAAACTGTGGAGATTACAGTGGACTTCAGGAGGAGCTCTCATAACTGCCCCCCTCCTCACCATACTCAACACCACTGTGTCAGCTATGGAATGCTTCAGGTTTCTGGGATCTACAATCTACCAGGACCTGAAATGGGAGTCCAACATCAACATCAAACAACAACATCAAAAAGGCCCAGCAGAGGATGTACTTCCTGTGCCAGCTCAGGAAGTAAACTCAAAACTTATAAGAGAAAGACTCAAAGAAATACACTGGAAGCTGGTAGAGTTCAATGTGAATAGGTTTACTTTACATAAAGAGCAATACAAAGCAAACCAAGGCTTTGATCCCGGGATAAAGAGCCTAATGCAAAATCATAAAACATTATATCATATACCTCTCATAACCCCTCCTAATGCGGAGCTTATTTTCTAAACTCCACCTCACTTAACCTTGACACTTTGGTAATAATCCAGACATGATTCATCTAAAAAAAAAAAGGTGTCTCAAACTTCTCTTACATGTATCAATTGTTGGCATTTCACATTTCTCATAATACACATGGCCTAGTGGCCTTCAATCATTGCACACAGAAAATCAAAATGTGACATTACTTATCATCCCCTACCAAATTCCCCTGGGAGCTGTCTCTTATTGACATAAATGTTATCTTTGCACAGTTACTAACATGTTGCACAGTTACTAGCATAACTGATTGTTGGGGACATCTGTCTCTACCACATAACCTGCCTCAAGGGCTGCTGATCCAGTTTTACACTGCAGTTATTGAGTCTGTTCTCTGCACATCCATCACTGTCTGGACAGGAACAGACTACAAGGGATATTCAGGTCTGCAGAAAAGATTATCAGAGCTGACTTGCCCACCAACCACAACCTGTACACCTCCTGAGCAGGGAAAATCACTGAAGACCCCTCACACCCTGGACATAACCTGTTCCAACCATCCCCTCCCCCCTGTAGGCGCTACAGACCACTGTTGACCAAAACCACCAGACACAGGAACAGTTTCTTCCCCTTTGTTGTCACACTCATGAACAGTTAATTCAGACACTCTACAGTAAAGCTACAACACTATAATACCCACTGCACCTACAAATTATATATATTTATTTTAGTGCAATATCCTACATTTAATTCATTACTGTATATTTGAACAGGCTGTATATACTGCACATAACCACCTATTATATGTATATTAATAAAGTAACATGTCATTTTTATTAGCCATTTAATATCTATCTCAGCACTCGTGCACTCTTCACTTCTTTGCACCATCTACGTCCTGTTTACAGCTCGCAGGGACGGTTTCATCTGTCGCTCATATAGTCCTTCCTTGTGTATCTTTCTAAAGATTGTTATGTTGTTATTTTGTGTACGTACATCGAGAGACTATAAACCAGAGTGAAATTCCTTGTATTCGTGAGCATACTTGGCCAATAAAGATGATTCTGATTCTGATGAAAGTAGATAACCTGCAGCAGGGTACTAACGAGACCACGCACTCCGGACAGTAAGTGGCAGTATGAGCGTAGAGGTTCTTTACAACGTCTAATGCGGAAGTAAACAGCGAACCAGCGTATGCGCGTTCAGTCCGGTGAACTTCAAGAGTTTGCTGAAGTTTTAGCAAGAAAAAGTATCGCAGATTTCATCAGATTTCATTCTAACAAAAATGTCGTCAGTCATGAGTATGAGAAAGTTTGTCTGTGATCGACTGACGGCGGCTGCGCAGGAAATACTTGGAGCCTTTGAGAGGAAGATAGAAGATTACGAGGAAGAAATCGTTCGTCAACGCAGACTGTTGGACACCGTTTTGACACCTCAGTTAAGGCTACACAGGGCAGGTTGGTTAAATCTCAAAATGCTTTGCTTTTGACGCATATTCTCTGTCAAACTGTCGACGGAATTGGTGCACACACACACACACACACACACACGATCATTTCAGTTGAGCATCGCCTTACATTCAGACAGACCGGTTTGACACGTGTGGATTTGGTTTCTACAACAATGCTGGGATTGATTATAGTCGAGCATGGTAGGTTGATACGTAAATTAGATCTGTCCACATTAGTTGGCTTAAACTTTCGTATACTTATTTTAGATTGAATAGTATTTCCATACAAGCTACACGTGACGGCAACTTACATGCGGAAGTGGCGACTGTACTTCGGTCACATAGGCTATTCATTGAAGGGTTGTATACCTTATCTACTGTTGCCATGGTGAACTATTCTCTGTCAACAATAGTGGTGTAATTAAGTATATTTACTCAAGTACAGTTTCTATTCTATGCTACTTTATTTTAATTTACTAGCTATATTTATCAGATAGATGTAAATATCTCCTCAAGATATGTTTTAAGATCTATAAAAATGTTCCTCTTTGAATAATAATGTGTGTCTAATATGGTTTTTCCACCAAAAAAAATTAAACTAACTTGTTCTTAATTAATTTTTAAAACTACATTTACTCCTTCTCCCTCATTCAAAAATCAAGAATCTATGAATATGCATTTTTTTTATCTTAAAAGTTTAACTGCTGTAGAGCTGCACTAATTAGTTAACTAAACGATCAATTAATCTGCAACTTTTTCTCTGATTCCTGCTTCTTAAATATCTTTGGTTTGTGGACTGTTGGTCAGGACAAAACAAGACATTTGAGGTTGCATCTTGAGTTTTGGGAAACAGTGATTTTTCACCATTTTCTGACATTTTACAGACCCAGCAACTGATCGATGAATCGAGAAAATGACTGACAGATTAATCAATAATGAAAATAATTGCTAGTTGCAGCCCTACAGTGCTAGTGCTTCACTGTAAATTCATCCTCAGTGTATGTGCACTGTGAGGCTTCAAGATTGTTTGTAAGATTGGTTGTAAATTGCATACTGGGCCATTACTGGCTCCAAAATAGTTGTGATCTCACAAATCATGCTCGTAGGTAAACATCGTAAACTGAGATTTAAGGTGAGCAAACTGCAGTTGAGATATTTTCCACTTTCAGCAGATAAATGTGAAAACATCCTTCTAGTGACAAACTCTGTAAATATAGGCTATCATTCTGCAGAGTGAACCTCAAAGTTAACATCCAAGAGGAAAATGCATTTTTGAGTGGAGTGGGACTTTAAATGTATTATTAATGATTAAACCAGTAGTCTCAAACTTTTGCCCTATGACCCCTTAAAGCAGTTTGAGCTTATTTTCATGTTTCATTTCCCCTCTAAAATTCTCAGGTGGTTTAATTTAAATGAAAAAAGGGTAATTTTTTGACCGAACAAGTAACTTTTACTGTTGATACTTAATTACATTTTACTGATGATACTTCTGTACTCTTAGGTAAAGGTGCCCTGTGGAGTTTTCTGGTAAATATATCCAAAATATGCATTTTCACTTTCAACATGTTATTCCTTGGATTTTTGTTTTTTGTCTGTAATCCATAAATATATCACGTCATATTATATCAAACCATCAAAAGTTATGTTCACATTCAGTGTTACCCAACAAAACTCACTGCATGTATCCTTGAGGTCTAACGACCCTTTACTAACAACTAAACAGTTTTCTGAATTAATGAAAACAACATGGCTGGAACTAATGATTAGGCTATTTTTCATTATTGATTAATCTGCTTATCTGTTAATCGGTTTATACAATTTCAGAAATGAGTGAAAATGCCCATCACAATTTTCCAGGGCTCAAGATAACATCCTCTAATTTGTCCAACCAACAGTCCAAATCCTGATCATATTCAATTTGTTATCATATAGGAATAAGAAAACCAGCAAATATTCATGTATAAGAAACTGGAACAACTGGATTTTTGCTTTAAAAGTAACAGTAACAATTGATCATTCATCTAAACTGCTGTCAGATAATTTTCTATCAATTTACTAAGCCTTTTGGCTCTTGAAAACAAAACAAGTAATAACACAAAAAGAGTTTGACACAGCAATCCCTAATCAAGCTTTTTCCGGAGCTTTTTTAACTGTATCACACAGTTTAAAAAAAAGCTGTGTGATACAGTGTCTCCACCTTAATCCGCAGGTTGAGTTTGCATGTTCACATGCCAGCTCAATAATATTATGATTTCAACCACAGCACTTTGTTTAACCTGCTGATGGGTGTTATACAGTCAAAAGCTCTTGGATAAAAAATAGCAAGTTGACCTTGAGTTTTAATTGTTTTGGTAAACTTTTATTTCCAGGGTCAATAATTAACTTTCGTGCTTATGATGGAAATTGTTTTACAAAGGCTGATAAATATTGCTTAAAAATAGGACCAGGTGTCTGTGTGACGTAAGGTTTTGTTTAATGTAACGTTTTCTCACTAGGGTTGAGCTGCAGTATCCACATATATATTCAAGAGATGTCCACCTTTTTACTTAGACCACTGACCTTCATCTACACTGCATGGATCAATGTCAATTCCCATGTTAACTGAGTTATCTGGGTAAATGGAAGCCTTGAAAAAGTCTTAGCACATCTCTAGCACATAAGTATATGTTCCAATTTTGAGATGTTTGTAGATTTTACTCAGTTATCCAATCATATCCAGTAAACCTGTGTGTTGGAACAGGGGCTTTTCTAGCCATTGATATATCCAGAAGAAGATATTATTCACCCCTTCTTCCTTGCCCTATCTGAAATTCAGTGGTGGTTGTAACATTTATTTTAGACATTAAGTTTAGCAAAAATGAAAACAACACTAAAGAAGCTGTCAGACATTTTTACACTATAAAAATACTTTAATTTTTCTTTAAACAACTTTTGTGGAGTCTGAAAATTATTTTTACAACAAAAGTGCAAAAGAAAAAGGTGTGCAACAAACAGACTTGCTTTAAATGTTCACCTCATTACAGGTTTAACCAGATACCATTATGTGGCAATATACGATCACCACTGCACAGTTTATACAATTTATATATCATCTGTCCAAAATAACTGTGCAGTTAGGACTATATTACCTCATAAATACAGATTTTGGCTCTGGGGTATATTGTAGTACACTCATACATTCACATTCACTGCAATTTCTTAAAATCTAGTAGGGGAGCTCTTGTGGTTCCAGACTAATTAATTCTAGATTGTGGTTCATTACAGATTCCTTGAGCAGTTATCACACCTGTTAGATATTGGTTATATGTACAGCACTTCATCATTATTACATTCTTTTGTCCTTCCCTTTAGAGCTCCCACAGACATCTGTCCATAAGGAGGAGGAGGTTCTCCTGGACCAGCAGCCGCAACGCAGTAACCGGGAGACAAACGCCAGTCTGGTCCAACAAGATCCCCCACAGGTTAAACATGAACACGAGGAAGTGAGCATCAGTCAGAAACAACAGCAGGCATCACTGCAACAGGAGACTGATGCCTCTAAGTTGACTCATGAGGGAGGTGTCCGCAGTGATCAGACTCAGCCTTTGGATCCTGACCAAACTCAGAGTGCAGCGAAGAAAGATCCTCGATCAAACAAAGATCTGGGATCAGGATCTGACAGGGAGAGTTCTGCAGGATCAGAACCAAACAGTGACCATCAGCTCCTCTCTCACAGCTCTCGTGTAGCTGAGAGCCAAGATCACATAACTCATAACCATGGAAGTGCAACGCCAACTGGACGTATTCAGTCAACACAAAATAAAAAAAGCTGTGATGAGAACATGACAGCTACGAGTACTGAGCAAACACTAAACAAGAAGAGCAAAGATGGGAACACAACTTCAAATGAATGTACTGAGCCAACACCAAATAAGAAACCAAACGATAAGAAAACAACACTAACCAGAAACAATCAAACCACAACATCGGCTAGAAGTAGTGAGCCTACATCAAACAGGAAATGTAACATCGAGAACACAACACCGACCAGTACTACTGAGCTAAAACCTAATGAGAAAAGTAACAGTGAGACCACAACATCAACTGGAATTAGTGAGCCAACACCAAACAATAAAGGTAACGATGAGAACCCAACATCAACCAGAGGTATCGAGACTGCACCACAAAATGTGGGTGCCAATGGGACCACAGTATCAAATTCAGGTACTGAGCCAACACCAAATGAGAAACCCAATGATGGAAAAACATCAGCTACAAGAACTGAGTCAACACCACAAATGAGATGCAATGATGAGAATGCAACATCAAATGGAAATAGTGAGCCAACGCCAAATAAGAAATGTCTTGATGGGAATAAAACATCAACCACAACTGGTACTGAGCTAACACCAAATCAGGAACGTAATGGGGAGAATACAACATCAACTAAAAGTACTGAAACAACACCAAGCAAAAAACTTAACACAACATCCACTAGAGGTACCAAGCCAACACCGAAAAAGACACCCAATGTTGAGAATACAACATCAACCAAAAGCGCTGAGCCAACATCAAATAAGAAACACAATGATGAAAACACACCAGAAAATGGAAATAGTGATCCAAGACCAAATGAGAATACATCAAGAGGTAGATGTAACAAGCCAACAACAAATAAGAAACCCAATGATGGGAAAACAACTTCAACTGGAAGTACAGAGCCGACACCGAAAAAGACACGTAATGTTGAGAACACAACATTAAGTAAAAGTACTGAACCAACATCAAATAAGAAACATATCAATAAGAACACAACACCAAATGGAAATAGTGAGCCAACCCCAAATGAGAAGGCCACATCAGGTAGAGACACCAAGACAACACCAAAGAAGAAAGATGATATTGAGAACACAACATCAAGTAAAAGTACTGAACCAACACCAAATAAGAAACATATTGATAAGAGCACAACACCAAAAGGAAATAGTGCGCCAACACCAAATGAGAAGGCCACATCAAGTAGAGGTGACAAGCCAAAGCCAGCTCCAAATAAGAAACATGACAATGAGAACATGACCTCAACTGGAAATACTGAGCCAACACTAAATAAGAAACCCAATGATGAGAAAGCAACAACTTCAAAGACTAAACGAACACCAAATAAGAAATGTAACGATGAGACAAGAACATCAAATGGAAGTACTAAGCAAACACCAAATAGGAAACCCGACGATGGAAACACAATGTCCACAAAAAGTAAAGAGCCAACATCACGTAAGAGACTTAACGATGGGAGCGCAACATCAAATGGGAGCACCGACCAGAGACCAAATAAGAGACGTAGGGCTGACAGTACAGCATCAACTAGAAAAACGTCAAGTGGTCAACGGAGCAATGGGAGCACAACATCAAATGAAGGTACTGAACCAAAATCGAAAAAGAAAAATGGGAACAGAACATCAACTGGAAATACACAAGATGATGATAATCCGTACAAGTGTGACATGTGCGGCAAAGTAATGACTAATTTCAAAAACTACAAATTTCACATGAAATCCCACACTGTTGAAAAGACTTTTAAATGCGAAACATGTGGCACAATGTTCAGGGAGAGTTGGGATTTGAATAAACACATGGTAATTCACTCTGTCGAGAAGCCTTTCAAATGCGATGTTTGCGGAAAAGGATTCAACCGGCGTTATAATCACGACCTGCATGTCAGAGTTCACACCGGGGAAAAGCCGTACACTTGCAGCACTTGTGGGAAAAACTTCAGCTCATGCGTGAATATGAAAAAACACATGAGGATTCACACAGGGGAGAAGCCTTACACCTGCAGCGACTGCGGGAAGGAGTTCGCGGATTCTTCGTCTTTCAAGAATCACCGGCGAGTGCACACGGGGGAGAAGCCTTTCAAGTGTTCCTGGTGCAAGAGAAGATTTGCCACCAGGACGACTTTGAAAAGGCACGTCAGAACGCACACCGGTGAAAAGCCGTATAAGTGCAACATATGTGAGAAGATGTTTAGTTACAAAACAGACTTGACAGAACACATTAGGACACATACTGGGGAAAAACCGTATCAATGCAGTACTTGCGGAGAAAAGTTCTCCACCTGGACAAAACTCAACAAGCACAAAAATGTCCACATAAAGGCTGCAGAGAGCTCCACTGCTTAAAAAATGTCTCCATATGATACAGCATACTTATAAAATTGAATGTATTACACTGAGGTAGATGTGCTACTGGACCGGTCATGGGCGTAGATTTAGGTATGGACGGTAGGGACATGTACCCACCAATATCAAGGCGTTGCTGCATTGTCCCTAACAATATTTTTACCTATCCATTTTACCTGCCAGGTTTGTGGGTTTTCCGCAAACAAGTGCGCTATTATTATAAAGAGTGAAAGAGCAGGATATTGGGGATACTTGACCTGATGATATGTTATATTTATGTATATTCAGTAAACATTTTGCAGAGTCAGGCTCTTTATGTCTGTGTGTATGTGTGTGTGCACATGTGCCTATGAAAGAAAAGAGTGATAATAGAGCAAGTACACATATACAATTATTTTGGCCGTCTGACAAAAAAAAAAAGTTCCTACCAAAGTCAAAACTAAACCTACGCCCATGCTACAGATACCTAAAATTTTTTAAGGAAGTTACTTTGTGCTTGTAATTTTAAAAGATGTCATATTAGCTGCAGTAACTGAGTTTAGTGTATGAACAAACTAGCTCTGGATTAAAAATGTCTCTGTGTTAAAAGCTTGTGGCTTGAGGTACTGTTAAGTAGATGAAATACAATCCAGAAATGATCATTGTAGTAGTAGATAAGAGTTTGAAGGCTTATCAGATGAAGAAACATTGCACAAAGGTTTTTGTTTTTGTGAGAAAAGATTCTATAACTCTGCAAACATTGACTATCATTTCATCTTCTGTGTAAACTGTAGATTTATGCTGGTTTCATTACAAAATGTGCGCTTGCATGTATTTGATTGGCCATCACATTGTGTGGCGACAGAAGTAAAACCTGCTTCAGCTTTTATATGTATCTGAACGACCCTGATTCCTGGCTTTTGGCGGTTGTAATGGTGGCTCAGTATCACCATGGTAACTCAGTGACTGAGAATGATGGAAATCTTGTTCAGACTAGAAAAAAAGGGTAATCTGATTGCTTCAGAGATCTTGAAGGATCTTGCAGGGTTGCCCCTCTGTTGTTCCTGAGGCGGTCTTGGATTCAGTTCTCAGAATCTGTAAATTGTTGTGTGGAATAAATATTATTGAGAAATTGCCAAAAACCTGTAAATATTTTTAAAATTTTCATGAGGCATCTTGAAACTGGTGAAAACAGTTCTGCAGACCCAAATGGACAATCAAATCAGATGACGTACATAACAGCCAAATCCCGTTTTGTGCCTTGCAAAAGTTTCATGACAGTTGTTTAAATACACAAAAATGGTGGACATAATTAACGTGTATTATATTTTTACATCAGAGTTTGTGTTATTGATTGTACTTGGGAGATTGTTGTCTAAATGCCTTTTAATGCGTTGACTTTTGGGAACTGAGTTTGTTTTTTATAGTGCAACCTATTTTTGCAATCTGCAGATGCCGCACATTTGTTCTGTAGAAACAAACTAATGTTCTGTGAATGTTTTATCTCATCGAGCTATAATAAATCTATAATGTAATTTCAGTGTTGATGCTTGCAGCTGTATTTTATACAAACCCTACCATAAACAAGCCAAAACTTCCTATTAATTTACTTTCTGGAGAACTGATGGACAGAAATACACCGTGAGTCATTTGCAAAAGGTAGAAAAACTTACTCTTATAATTTCGCCTCAAATGCGCTTTCTGCAGGACTTGTCAGATCCGGATTATGAGACCTGCCCTCTTTCGATTTCGTAAGGTTATGTCTGATCTATAGATAAACTGTGAAGAGCGTGGGCAGGAAGCAGTGTTTCCGCTCAGTTAAACGAACAACTGCACACTGTCTTTTATTAACATCGACACAAATTCAGTCCTTACTTTATTGAAAATGTCTGCGGTTTTGAAGAAGTTAATCAACGGGAGACTAACTGCTGCTGCGGAGGAAATATTAGGAGTATGTGAGCAGACTATAGTTGTGTATGAGGAGGAGATCTCTCGTCAACGCAGACTGTTGGATATCCTTTTGAAGCCAGAGATAAGGCTGCACAGGACAGGTCAGTAAAATGATTTTATTAGGCCTACTTGTAGCTTTTTATGACTAACGGATAGGTAAAGTCCAATATTTGACACGTGAACGTACGCCTCTCGGATATTTGTGTATTTTATCGACCTCTGACCTCCTTGCTGACTTTTCTAATAGCCTAACTTGATTTCATATTTTAAAAATCGTTTAAAATGTGGCACAGTTACTGTCTTTTTTATTGTCGATGACACAAGTTCAAACGGTCACTATGTTTTTTGCTATAATGAATATCACGTCTTTAAACTTGTCAATGAAAAATACAGCAAAGAAGGAGGCCAGTTAATCTAACGTCACATTTCTGAAGTTGACATATCTTTTTCTTCTTCCGTCATTATCACTTCAATTCAAAACACGTTATTTGTCCCCACAGGGGAATTTGCAGAATTTCCTGTCTTAGATGTAGCTTGATAAATAGATAGCAGTTTTGGTAGAACAGAAAGTATTTCCATTCAGATGAAGTAGAAATAATAACAGAAAGCAGTAATAATAACAATTCCATTTTCATATCCAATCCATATAATAATCTGCAGATTATTTTCTCCACTGATCGATTAATTATTTAGGTATCATAACAAAATAGTGAAAAATGTTATGATATCTCACAGCTCAAAGTGATGAGTTCAAATGTCTTGATTTGTTTGATAAAAGACATTCACTTTATATGACAAAGAAAAGCAGAAAGTCCAGTGAATTTTTGTCATTTTTGCTTGAAAATTTTCATTAAAATTCACTGATTATCAAAAACGGGTGCAGATTAATTCTTTGTGGAACAGTTAATTGATAAATTGCCTAATTGCTGCAGCTCTAAATACTTGTAGTTGAACTTGTTTATTGTTTTGTAAATTTCCACCTCTACAATGAATAACAAACAGACACAACCTCTACTGCGATCTATAGATCTGCTAATGAAAAATACAGCAAAGAAGCCCAGTCAATTAGTTGCCACACTGGTTTGTGTCACAGTGTGTCACACTAACAAGGTCCTCCAGAGCAACCATCCTTAAGCATTACTATTATGCATGGGTATGGCTATTTATAGCAACCATAGTGTCCTTCAATTTATGACACATGTACCTGTAAACTACAATAGACAGTGATATATCAACCATCATCAAATGTCAGACAGCTAATCAATAAACATTTAGTGTATAGCACTCATTTTAAAACAGATGAATTTCACAAGAAAGAATTTTAAGTTATAGTTGAGCTGCTTTGACTTCCTTTCATGTTCTACTTCTGATTTGTTGACCTGACTAAAGACTCCTGAATGTTTATATTGTCACAGGAGTGAAATACTGACTTATAACAAGAGTTATTTTTATAGTATGTTCCTTGATATACAGCACAGTGCCTCACAAGGGAGAAACACATCTTTAATGTCCATTTCTTGTTCTTCTGCTCTTCTATCCAGAGCTCCCACAGCAACATGTCTGTAAGCAGGAGATTCTTGCTGACCAGCAGCTCAGAAACCAGGGGAGGAACTCCAGTCTGGGCCGAGAGGGCCCACAGCCTCCACAGATGAAAGTGGAACAGGAGGAACCTTGCACCAGTCAGGAGGGGGAGCAGCTGGCACTGGAGCAGGAAAATGATACTGCGAAGTTGAACTCTGCTTCAGATCAAACTGAACACAGTGACAAGTTTTTGCTTTCAGATGCTGACAAAGCTCGGCGGACTGCAGCAGTGGAAGATCCTCTTGAGAAAATCTGTATTAAATGGGTTAGATCTGAATCTGACTTTACAAACTCTGCAGTATCAGAGCCAAACACTGATCAGCATCCATCTGACTCCTCCCATATAGAAGATAACCAACACCACAGGACTGAAAACCATGCAATTGCAACATCAACTACAGAGACTGAGCCAAAACCAAAGAAGAAACGCAATGTGGGAAACACAAGATCAACTACAAATACTGATCCAAAACCAAAGACAAAGCGTAAGCACGGGGATGCAAGATCAGCTTCAAATATTGAGCCAAAACCAAACAATAAATGTAACAGTGGGAGCAGATCAACTACAAAGACAGACCCAAAACCAAAGAAGAAAGAAAGTGATGCAGAAAGCACAACATCAACTGCAAATATTGAGCCAAAACCAAAGAAATCTAGTAACACATCATCAACTACGAGTACTGAGCAAAAACCGAGGAAGAAAGATGATGCTCGGAGCACATCAGATATTGAGCCACAACCAAAGAAGAAAAGTAAGCATGTGGATGCAAGATCAGCTTTTAGTACTGAGCCAAAACCAAAGAATAAATGTAACACTGAAAGCACAACATCGACTACAAATACTGATCCAAAACCAAAGAAATCTGGTAACACATCAACTACCAATACTGAGCCAAAACCAAAGAAGAACAGTAAGGATAGAGATGAGAGATCAGCTTCAAATATTGAGACAAAATCAAAGAATAAATGTAACAGCGGGAGCGCCACATCAACTGCAAGTCCTACACCAAAGCAAAAGGCGAAACATGACTATGGGAACTCGAGAGCCAGTGGCACTACTGAGCCAGACCCAGAAAACAAACCTTACAAGTGCGAAGAGTGCGGTAAAACCTTTTCTTACACGAAAAACTTGAAAGTTCACATGAGAATCCACACGGGTGAAAAGCCTTATAAATGCAGCTACTGCGGAAGGACGTTCATCCAGAAGTCAACCTTGAAACGACACCTGAAAACCCACACTGGCGAAAAGCCTTTCAAGTGCAACACTTGTGGGAAAAGGTTCGCCCAGGTGACCGCCGTTACTAGACACATGAGGACTCACACAGGTGAGAAGCCGTACGCTTGCGAGACCTGTGGGAAAAAATTCAGCTGCGGCGCAAATTTGACGAAGCACAAGAGAATTCACACAGGTGAGAAGCCTTACACCTGCGGCGACTGCGGGAAGGAGTTCACAGATTCCTCGTCTTTTAAAAATCACCGTCGAGTGCACACGGGTGAGAAGCCCTATAAATGCCCTCGATGTAGGAAAAGATTCACGCTCAGCACGACACTGAAAAAGCACATCAGAACCCACACAGGTGAAAAGCCATTTAAATGTAACACGTGTGGACACAGTTTTCGTCAACAAACTGATTTGAAAACACACATTAGGATTCATACCGGCGAGAGACCATATAAATGCAGTGAGTGTGGAAAAGGGTTCGTAAGCAGCACAAAAGTGAAAATTCACATGACCATTCACACACGTAATTTACAGAGTAGCAGTTCTAAAAAGAACGATAACTGTGCTTTTAATGAAAAGGAGATCAAATGTTAACCAGAGCTTTCGGAGCTCATGTCTTGGAAGTTTGGTTTTCCTTTCTAGGACTCACTGCTGTGGAAATGGCTGTCTGACCTGTTGCACTTGTTTCATAAATCAGGCCCCTGAACCATAGGTATACGATGTAGACTCATAAACATTGACTGGGAAGTGATGAAAGGACAAGCCTTGTGGAAATCCATCTGTGGAGGCAGATCTGCTGTTGGACCCAGTGGCATCTCCTCTCTGGGGTATATTTGGACTCAAAAACTTTCTCCATGAACAACATGGTAACATTAAATGCTTCAGAATCAGTATCATTTCTTTGGAGTAAATGACATCTAGAATCGTAAAAAAAAAAAAAAAACATAATTACACAGCCAGTGCATGTTCAATAAAAGGGTCACTCTTTCTGGAGTTTCTGTTACAACAGTTTGTGTTCACATGTTGCACCACAACTCACACTCCACCGACAGAGACACCACAATTTGATTTGTTTTTTTCTAAAATTACTAGAGAAAATGTACAACAACTATTAAAGTAAGCCCCAATTCGTAATTTTGACCATACACGTAAATTTGAGGTAAAGTCACACATTTAAACATTCTTATTCACTTTCTTTTACATCTTTTACTTCTGTTTTTACATACATGATTGACCTTTAACAAAATCAGAAAACTTGTTTTTCTTAGCTGTTGTATAGTTTTTATTTTTAAAGACCTGTCAGTTAAGTTGAGGCTCATGGCTAATTTCAATCCATTATTTTACATTTGGATAAATGATTGTACCTCCAACTAACTGTAAGTTAACATTTAAATTCATTTGTTATTTGTCTCTAACTGATATGGTTTGGTAAATGGGAATATGTGACAATTTAAGCTCCTTCATGTAAAGCTTTCTGCTTTATTTTGTTGCCAGCTGCCTGTGTGTTGTGTTTTATTGGTATTTAATGTGAATATATATATATATATATATATATTTGTAGTGGCAGAGGACATTTTTGTTTTGGTTGATGTTTGACAAGTGTATTATTATGATTATGATTTTTATGCTGTTAATTTGCTAAGTGATGAAATACAAATACTCATGCTTGACTACCCTGAACAGGGGAAGTGGTCCAGAGAATAGATGGATGGATGTTTGAACAGAAGGTTACAATAAATGCTTCAGAATTACGTACATTATTGAAAGTGCTACCAACTTTTGTCAAGCAAACCTTTAGATTTTAGAAAAAAGGTAACTGGTGCTTGCAATCCAAAGACATCATATCCTGATACAAGCTCTTGTGTTCACCTGTCAACCCCTGATATTTAATTTTAGAAGCCATATCATTCTAACTGTAGTCTATAATCCTGACAGGCAGTCTCTTCTCACCCTGGGAGTCATTTACGAACATTCCTCAGGGGTGGTAGACTTCCTGGGTCTTAGGGGGCTGTTTGGAGCACCTGACTACAGTATTTTCACCCTTTATTTAATGCTTTGAGTTTGGCACACTCGACACAGACATACAAGCTGCTGCAGAGCAATGAACCCCGAAGACTGGGGTAAATACTCCTTTATCTCTTTCCCACCATCCTTTATGAGTTGTTTTGACTTATCTACATGCAGTTAGACCCAAACAGACATGACAGGAAATCCTTCAGCCTGAACAGATGTTATTTGTTCCTCTTTTGCATAGGAACATACTGTTCATGCTATACACAAACATGGTTTCATTAATTGTCACTAAGCACTTTTAACCTTCATAAGTTCACATAAGCATTAGTACATATTAATGCAGTGATTTGCCTTCACACCCTACAGACAGACAACTCAATTTGATCTCTTTTGATAGCAAGTTTTTACAGTTTTGACCATAACATTAGAACTCAAATACACATACATAATTAAAAAGGTTCTTTTAATGATGACAAATAAGCATTTAAATTGTTTCACTAATAATCATAATTGAGAATATAGACCTGCTTTACTGCTGTTTTTACAAAGCTTACTGACCTTTAACAGGCATCAGAGAGGGTGATGTCTGTCTCTAGTCAATCAAAGACTCATAGCAAATTTCAATCCTTTGATTTAAAATTTGGTGATGTGGCTTCTTTTTTAGTTTAAATTCGGATCAATTGAACCTTCAACTATTTGTCTCTACCTCAACTGAATTATGATGGTTAAATCTTTCAGGTATCTGCAAAGCTTCACAGAAACGTGATTAATTTGCTTCATCAGTCTCATGTTACAGAGAAACCTTCCATCAGCAATGAATCATTCATGCTCCTATTCTGCCA
This sequence comes from Thunnus thynnus, assembly GCF_963924715.1. Taxonomy (NCBI): domain Eukaryota; kingdom Metazoa; phylum Chordata; class Actinopteri; order Scombriformes; family Scombridae; genus Thunnus; species Thunnus thynnus. Next base: position 29,560,358 of record NC_089518.1, on the reverse strand, counting down.
TCTAGTGGTCCTTATTTATACATTTGCACCATTTCATTTTTATATTTTCAGGCGTTGTTTATACATACTTTTTATCCTATGAATATCATACACAAACATTTAAAAGTCATCTTTTTAAAAAAACAACAACAATGTGTTACTTTTCTGTCCTGATTTTATTTTAACTTTTACTTTGTGGGATTTACACTTATTTGTTGTTTTTTTTTTTTTTTTGTATTTTGGCATCTCTTTTTCATCTTAGTTTCCTCTTTTGTTCCTCCTGTAAAGCACTTTGTAATTTCTGCTTGTTATATAAGTTAACTTTGCTTGTTACTGTGGTCATTTTAATCATAATTGCAATTGGTTATGATAGCTAATTTACTGTGCAAACATTTAAACAGCTTAATTGTGGAGCACTCAGTTGCGTAAATCGCATATTTGGAGTTTGTTCACGATAATTAACATTTACTTTATTACTAAAATTGCACAGTGTAAATTAAATATCCAGTTCAATTTGGACAAACTGGCTGGTCTTGGACAATTTTTAGAACAAATATTGTCACATGAAACAGAATCCATATTTGTATGTTGTTTTTTCTGTACATATCAAATAAACAAGCAAATAAACAAAAGAAAAACACCAACCAAAAAGTCAAAGTCAGTTTGGCTTGCACAAAAGACATGAAGATTTACTCATACTTGTGTCAGTGCATATCTTTTTATTGTATTTGTATTTATTTACTGTGTTTCTCCTGCAGAAATGTTGGCTTCAGCATCTTTTAGAATAATCAAAAAACACTAAAACACTAAAAAAAACAAAAAACAAACCTAAAGATTTTTAGCCCAGCTCCTTTGATATTACAGCTGTGGATTTGTACATCCTCTGTTGACTATTCCCTTGGTATGCACACTCACTCCTGCTTTATCTATCTCTTCATCTTCCGTTCTCTTCTCTGTTTTACACACAAACACTCATTCATTGCATAATATTATTTTAGTACAGAGGTTGCTGTCAGATATCAGAACCAAGTGTATATAAATGTACATAGTTGTAGTTCCATAGAGATAAACAAAGTGATAAAAACTGATATAAGATTATTAAAATGGGAGAAGAAGCTGTCTCTCTCTGTCAGACCACCTACGTATCTTTTCGTACTGTACATTTATCAGTCTGTGCAGTGGGTAATCAGCGAGGATCCAGAGCTGAAGTGGCTCCAGTGTCGTTTTGAACCATTAGCAGCCCACATGTGGGTTCATAAATCATCTAGAGTGTGTTTGCACAGCTGGCTGCGACCCTCCACTCTCCTAGCTCCAACCTCGCTGCCATATCGATTTCAAACAGGCAAATATTTGTAATCATCTGGATAACTTGATTTACATGTAAAGTTTTATTATTTGATTGATGGAAAACAGCAGTAAGCGTGGGTAGGCCTATGAGGGGAGTAAAAAATGGTCACAAACTACATGAAAATGTGTATTTTTGCTAGACTGTCTGACTAGACACTGCTTATCTATCCAAAATAAATGCGCGTAATAATCATTTTCATCCTCTGCAAAGGACGTAGAGATGTTGCAACAGGTCTACAGCATCGTAAAGGATTCGTCTCACTCCTCTCACAGACCTCCTGTCCTCTTATAAGAGATTGAAGTATAAATTCCAACACCTCACACACACATACAGTGGGCCTATATAAAGCTAGCCACCTTGAATCTTTTTTTGTACATGGGCGACCATGTATGTAGTCAAGTCAGCTTTTATTTATACAGCCCAATATCACAAATCCAAAGTGCATCAAAAGTGGCTTTACAATCTGTACAGCATACATCGTCTATCCTTCTAGACACTTGATTTGGATAAGGAAAAAACCCTTTAATGGGAAAAAAATGTAAGAAACCTCAGGAAGAACAACAGAGGAGGGATCCCTCTTCATGCAGTAGATGTTATGTGTACAGACTAGACCAAGTAGCAAATTAAAAAAACAAAAGGAGAAACAAGATGACAGAATTACAGATCAATTGATAACATACAAGAATGTTGTATATGAAGAATATATATACTTTATTTTTATTTATTTATTTTTTCTTCTCTGGCATATACACTTTGAGTTCAAACCTCATTTATTGCACTCAGGTGTTTGATGGACACACTTCTCCTGTTTTGTGGTATTGTCTCGATGTTTTCATGTTTTGTTGGTTTTTATCTTATTTGGTTGTATTTTTATCGTTGAAATGACAATTTGAACCTGAACTTGAACCGCTTTTTCTTTTTTTCTTTTTTTTATAGTGCAGTTGATACCTTCACATGACGAAATCTACTCACCGCAGCCCATATCAAACGCACCCTCTCACCTTTGCAACAGGGCGGGATATTTGAGCTTCTCGTTGTCCACGATGTCCTGCTGCTGCTGCTGCATCATCATGCATTGAAAACTTTTCTTTAAAAGCGCTAGACAATAACAATTACAGAAACTAGCATTTCATTAGCAAGCTCACCTGTCAACAGTCAGATCCTGCTGATCATGGAAGGATTTGTGGATAAATAATGTCTTCCTGCTCCGTTTGTAGGGCACGCATCAAGTCAGTCGCACAGGTGCACTTCAAGCCGGAAGTCGGACTTTCCTGCAGCAGTTTTGGATCACAGTCTTCCCTTCCTGTTGAGATCAGCTACTTTTTCAAGGTAAGCTGTTTGTGTGTTAATATGCAGGTTGTGAGTGCATGCCTGGGCTCTGTTCAGTCAGTTTTTTTTTTTGGATTTGGCCTGACAATATCTGTAAGCTATGGCTGTTGGTGCTGCTGGCTGTTTTTATGCTCTGTGCGGATTTGGCTGAACTTATTTCTCTTTTGTTTGTTGTTTGGAATGTTTATTATGATGCTGTCATGCTGTTGATTTACGTTGGTGGTGACATATGGCACATGTTGGAGTACACAGGGCCATAAACAGGACAAGTGGTTTCACAGAATAGATGGATGTTTGGTTTGGTTTTATGGCACATTTCCTCCCATATTGTTGTTTTTTGGGGGTTTCGTATGGTGCTGGCGGATAGTATTTTATTTCTTTTATGGATGTAAATGTGGATTTTGTCTTGCATACATTCCAATCACTTATTTCCCTGTGATTTTGGGAAACATGTTTGTCACATGCTGTGTATATATATATATATATTACAGCCAAACTCAGAATAATGAGTTTGTGTAAGTGCTTGCTCTACCAATCTTCATATTATAAGTTAATCTAAACTTCCTCCTGCTGCATTTATTTACTTATTATTCATATACTGCTGGTCAGTTGCTGCTTATTATGCTACAAAACATTTCATAACAAAACATTGGGTAACATATAAGGTAAAGTTTCATTATTTGCTGCATTCCTGCTGCTGCACATCCAGACTTATATATTTTATCCCTCTGCTGCTGCACTGCTCATAATGTGCCATTGCTGCAAACACTTGCTACTACTGCTACTGCTGCTGCTCAGATGTCACTTCATAAACACATATTCTTTGAGTTATGGGGAGAGATTATCTTTCATTATGTGAAGTCGTGTTTAAGGTCATGTTTGGGTTTCCCGTCTGCAGCCATCTTGTCAGTAACTGGAGCCATATTTGACAGTGATAGACTTAGACTCTGTTGTTTTTTTTTAGTTTTAATTGCCATCAAGACAATTTTTGGAAGAAGGGAAGAACATAGTGTGTTGTAGAAAAAAATGTTCAACTTCATGTTTTATGACTGAAGGTTGAACTCTAAAGTGAAAGGATTTCTGAAGCCATCCTCTAGCAGTCATTAGTGGCTTCGCATCGTTGCTTTTGGTCTGTGGTGAAGTCCACCACATCAGAACCAAATTGGTACATTTCAGTCTCTTTTATTTATTTGTTTTTTCCTCCATTCCCTGTTTTTTTTTCTGGCTGTGACTGGCAGTGGCCAAGAATAAACCATGCATGAAATGATGAAACGTGTGTAGTCGGGGAGTAATTCAACAATTTTTCTAATAACAAATGTAGAAAGAAAATCTTTTATCTACAGACTGTTCTTAAATTGCTGACTCTTCAGGATACTGTGATGGTAGGAAGCCACAAACGTTTTTGTCACAGTGAATGCATTTCATGTTAAAGATGGAACCAGTTGCAAAGGACAGTCCTTGATGGATAAGTTCCATGGTGACGGCTGACATGAAAAGCTGAGGTTGTGATCCCCAGCAAGGGTCTGTCAGTGGGAGGTCCCCCAGGGTCTGTCACCTTGCTCTGTCCTGCAGGGTCCCTGTCACTAGGGATTGGAATCACACCCATGGGTGCATTCAGACAATCTTAAGGGTTCACTACTCCTTTGCCCTGTTGAATGTTATTTTTTAAGGTTGGAGCGATGTTTCAATGGCAATAGGGAAGCGTAGTGTCTACAAGCTGGCAATGATGTGTTGAAAATGATGACAGTATGTGAGAAGTTATTGCAGTTAATGAGTATTTGCATGCTAATTTTGATATAAGAACTTTGTTTCTTACTGCAATCTTGTGTCATTGACCTTTTGCACTTCAAGCATACTCAGATGCTTCATATTGTGTTTATTAAGTCTTATATTCTAAAATCATGCAAAACATTCTTCAGATGTCAGATTGTTTGTGGGCATGCACAAACAATCTGACATCATCATGAGGAGGAAGTAGAAGTAACTTTGCAAACAGAGTGTTCAGAGCAGGTTGAAGCCCTGACTTTTGACTTTCAGGGAGCCTTTATACATACGTTCACCTCAAGTTTTCAAACTTTGACTATGTTTGATGTAGACACCTTATATTGTTACCATATATAAATGGCAGAAAATCCTAAAATGCATGTTATGTTCGCTTTAACATAAGGTGTTCTGCTGCTAGACACCATAGGAGCTTGTTTTAATGACATCCATACATGTACATTAATTCAGTGAGTATGTGCAGTAGGCTACACACATTTTGCCCAATCCCTATGACTTGTCAGAAAAGTAGGATAAATAAAGAAAAGCATTTAGTCTCCCATGAATCAAGGGTGCATTTTGAAACAAAGCTGTAGCCTCGAAAATGCTGTAAATATCTAAATATCCTGTTTCAAGCATAAACGGCAGCCATTGATACTGTCATATCATAATTTTCTGAAGTTTCAGTTTAAGAACACAGTGGCAGATTCTGTAACTGCAGTGACAGTGAATACAGAAATTAATGAAACTTGTAAGTATTCCTGTCAGATAATAATACCAGACCATAATCCAAAAAAAATCAGATATGAGCAACACACCAGGATTGCTCATAAAGATGTGTGGTGTGAATGTAGTCACACAGAGATCTCTGGTTCCCTGGATTTGCCCCAAATACTCAGGAACCTGCACAGGTCAGAAAACCCTCCTTCTTGGTCTCATTAACAGCGTCAGTCTCTCTGGTTTCTTTCTTATGAAGCTCAGCAGGTTGGAGAGGCCTGTCAGTGCCTATATTGTCTGGCTGACGTTTTGTTTTTCAACAAGTCATTTTTTTTTCTAGTTAGCACTGTGGAAATTGGATTGGACAATGGTCAGCTCTGGATATCGACTGGATGCCGAGTTGTTCTTTCATACTGGTGCCAGCAGTGCTCCTTAAACAAAACACCACAGTACTGTGTGGGCCAGATAAAAACTCTGGCATTACCTTCTGTCAAGTCTGTCAGTCAGCATAACCCTCATTCTTTCTCTTATTCATACACACACACACACACACTGCAGAGTTGAAGTTTCATAAAAGTCCACTTCTATGGGAAATTCCCCCTCTATATCATACTTTCCAACAAGGCTAGTGGGTCAAAAATGGACACATAAAAAGATAAAAAGGAAAGAAAAAAGATTCTGTACATTTAACCAAATTACATAAAAGCTTAAATGGATTTGCGATGAAACCCCAAGCCCAAAAACCATGTCTGAGAAATCCATCATGGTTTTCACAAGCTTTCCCCGGCGATTAGCATTGGCTGGAGCGTTGGCGTGCACTCCAAATCAAAACCATATTCATTCTGGCCCGACACGCTTGTGTGCTCTCAGAAAGTGTCTCAGTTGCTAACCCCGTGATTTATAAACAATTATCTAACCACAGTGGCCAAATCAAAGGCCTAGAAAAAAGGAACAAATTAACAGAAAGGTATTTTGCTTTTCTAAGGGACCTAATTTTGAAAGCCGCAGTATTCATAAAGTCACGGTGCATAATTATGTTTTTATAGCTGTTTAAACTATAAAGTTGCCTTGTAATTTCATGGTTACAAAAGTAGTAATTTTGAGACCCCAGTTTTGCTTTGGCTTTGTTTGTTTGCGTTTTTGTGTAAGAAGTTATGCATGTTTTAAAAACTGAACTCTGAATTTTCACAGGATGTGGGATTTTTGTAAATGTTACATTTGTGTCTAAAAAGCAACACAAATCTGGAGTGACAGGTGCGGCAGTGGGTGTTGGGAGGAAGTTTGATGACTTATATGAACCCACAACTATTGATCATACACTGCTTGTTATATCATATTTTGAGCCAGTGCTGTATTCAGACTGTCAGACAAAAGCAGAAGGTTTCACTTTAAAAAACACAACATATGCTTGTCCTGTTTGTGGGAGAAATTGTGCTCTACTTAATCTTGACTCCAAATTATACAGCTGTACATGCTCTGACTAAGGCGTGTTGTGGCTGAATGTTCATGTATTTTTCATATTGTTGAATAAAGATGCAGTAGAGTTAGGATCGGGCAAGTATCAGGTCACTGTTTCTTTATAATAATATTGGATTCACAGGATTTTTGCATCAATGTCACAAAGCTTATTGGTTTGTCACATCTGGCTATTTTTAAATTTTTTTTACAACCTTTACCATTCTATTATAATATAAAACTACATATACTGTGATAGAAGATTTTATCTGTATTGTCCACCCCTAACAGGGCTACAACTAACAATTATTTTCATTATCGATGAATTTGCAGATTATTTTCACGGTTCATCGATTGATCATTCGGTCAATAAAACATCAGAAAACTGTGAAAAACACTCATCACAATATCCTAGAGCACAAGATGATGTCATCAAATCTTGTCAGACCAACAGTCCAAAACCCCCAAATATTAAATTTAGGCCTACAGTAATTTATGGCCACAAAAAGCAACAAAATCTCACATTTTAGAGCCTTGTACCAACAAATGTTTTGCATTTTTGCTTGAAAAATTACTTAAATGATTATTAAATTATCAAAATAGTTGCTGAATAATTTTTCTGTTAATCGACTAATCAATCGTTGCAGCTCTAATTTCTGATTTGATTTTGATTAATATGTTGATTATTTTCCCAATTAGTCATTTGGTTTTGAAATTTCAGAAAATGGTGAAAACTGACATTCACTGTTTCCCAAAGACCAAGATGAAACCTACAATTTCTCTTTTTGTTCTGAGCAACAGTTCACAACCCAAAGATATTCAATTTACTGTCACAGAGGACTAAAGAAACAGTTTTCCAGAGGCCAAGGTCTTGTTTTGTCTTGTTTTATTCAACCGACAGCACAAAACCCAAAAGATATTTTGTTTATAATGATATAAACAAGAGATAAGTGTGAAATCCTCACACCTGAAACACTGGAACCAGTGAAAATTTGGTATCTTAGCTTGAACTATTATCAAAATTGTTGACAATTGCTTGTCTGACCATTGACTAATTGATTAATAGACTAATTGTTTCAGCCTTCTTTTGTGACCCACCAATTAAAAACAGGTTGACATGTTCTAAAGATTATTTATAATATTTCCAGCCTCATGTTAGAGTTGAACTTCTGCAACAGATGAAAGACAAAGAAGCATGAGCAAGAGGATTACTCACACTGTGGTGAACAGGTGAAGGTACATTTTCTCAAACACAGCTTTATATTACAGAAAATGTGAAGGACAAACAACGACAGCTCCCACCATCTCTGCAGTTAGGCTGAGTTTTAGCTCCTTTGCAGTATTTCTTACTTGCACAAACATCACTGTGCTTGTGTGACCTTTTTTTTTTTTTTTAGCATTCCACTTTTCAAATATCTATCAATATTACTTAGCCTTTTAGTTATTGGAATGTTGTGCGGATGTCATATTCTCCAAAATGCTTGCACACATTTGAATTCAGTCTATTTCTCGGTCTACTTCACAGACCTTCTGTCCTTTTTAAGCTTGAGGCTTTAAATTGATGGTGTTATCCAGAGCGACATGCAATCAGCGCAATAGGACAAGCTTTTGATCCCACTTAGCCACATTTGCAGACAAGATATTAAAAGGAGTACAATGGTCAAGGCAATATTTTTCTTAAAATATTACAGTGATGTCTGTACAATCATTTAAGTGCTCTGAAAATGAATAAAATGTTGATGACAGGAGACAGGAGACAGGAGTTTTATGGAAAACTTTTGAGTGAAAAGCTGAGATTGGATCTGATTGTTTCAAGGTAACATGAGGTTATAGCTGAAAATATGATTTCACAGTGTACTAAAGGGGGCGACTGCTGTTCTGATCACAGTTGGACAGTTATTCCACCATCAGGGAGCCAAGAAGGAGCAGACACATTAGTGTGTAATGGTGGCATTACTTCTTTGAGCTAAGACTTCACCAGATCCCTCTTCACCCTGCGAGACAGATGCTCTAGATTCAACCTGGCAGCCGGAGCTCTAACAAAAATAATGGCCTTTAAGTGCAGCTCAGTTTTTGCAGCAGTTTAGACCAATGGAGTGAAAATATGTTTTGTTTTGTTGTTTTTTTTCAACAGAGATAATGGTGGCCTTAAAACCTGGGTAGGCGGTGTTGCTGCAGAGAAGAGAGCAGCAGGAAAGGAGCATTAATCAGCCAGCTGTTAACAAAAGTATCAAAATCTCAATATCTACCTAATTTCAATGAGTACCTGCCTATGGCCAGCAGGAGGTGCTAGTTGACTGGATTAGTTGAACTGTGGCTGCCTCACCCTGAATCTCAAGTTTCCCCTAACCACTGGATGAGAGATGGTCACACTATAAAGTAATTTTGTCATCTGGAACAGAATTTAGATTTAGTCACTTCAATTAAATTCATATTTCATATTCAAATCACACCTTTATTTGAAAAGAAAGAAACATAGAAAGCCAGTTACATAAAACAAAGCTTGAATCAGTACTTGTATGTATTATTTCTTAAAGCATGATATAATGCATTACACTTACTAAACTAAAAAGTGCACATTTGAGTTTAAAAAGTGGCCTTCATGTGAGCGTTTATCAGTTCTCTGGCTGGGTTGTCACCGGCGGAGAGTGTTAAAGCAGCTGTGGGAAAGCAGAGGTGAGCTGGAGAGGTCGTAAATCTTCCACCGCTCACAATAGTGTTGGCTCACTGACCGAGTGACACAACTTCAAAGAGAACCCCTGTCTTCAAATGAACTTGTTGCCTTCACTGATACAGGTTTAGCTTGGCCAGCTGTTTCAGCCGTGTGTGTGTGTGTGTGTTTCTTGAGATTGACACCAGTGGGCCACCAACCAGGAGCAATGACTGACACCCTTTGGATGAAACTGTGTGTGTATGATACTGAAATGTAAATTTTAAAGGATACCAGTGTTTTGTGTATGTTACAGCCCATTTGTTACAAATTGTGTATACTTTACTTTAGATTTAATGTGTTTTTATACCTCTGGAAAGCTTTTTATACCTTCCAGAAAGCCATTTCCTTTACAATATGGAAAATCAACTTGCTCGAGAGGTAATTATTACTGTTCATCATTAGAAGCATCATTTCTGTGTTTATTGTTGTCAAATAGAAAACTAGTTGATGCAGTCGTAAGAGCTGTAAATTTGAAATAGGAGATACCTAAAATATTAGAAGATACTTTGTTAAAAGGTTACTGGAAATATAAAGTATATGTGATTTGCAGTAAATGAGCAAAACAGGCAAAATGTTGCTAGAAACATACATTCTCAGACAGAAACCAAATTTGGAATCTTGTTATGGAGCAAAATAGTAATATACTGCATATAAAAATACATCATAAAAGAGCATGTTCTTGTACCATTTTGTCTCCAAGTGAGTCACACCCATTGGAAAAACTAAAACAAAATAATGTCTAAAAAAAAAAAAAAAAGCTGCAGCGTGAGCTTTGACATCTCGTGAGAGTCTCTGAGTGGTTGCTGAAAAGAAAGTTTTACTTAAAAAACATACATGAGTTTTGGTCTAATTTGAGAATCTAACCTGAATCCAACAATCATTCTGAAAAGAAGTATTCAGCTTTTGAAATATGCATTTTCTCAAGAAAGTTTGGGGAAAAAAAGGATACTTCTCAAATGATTATGGGTAACCTTGCCAAAGGATACTGAATAAAATGGATCTGTTTAGTTTTAAATACTGACACAAGAATTTGAAGAATGACTTTTCTTTTCAAAATGGATAATATTGGAGGGGGGCTGTGTTCATTTGAGAAACACATGAAACTGTTTGCAATTATACAAAAAAAGCCCAAACACCCTTGTGGCCGCAAATTAGAATTAATAAAACAGCTGATGTTTATGTTTGTTAATGTTCCTCTAAAGGTACGTAGCACTTTAACATGTGCACAGTCTGACTTCTACTCGGTGTGAAAGCAGTCCAGGCTGATCATGTGTTTCGGGGGCCTGCAGGGTGTTTGAGCATTCCACTAACAGTAATGTCCTTCCAATATCTTCCTGGTATTTTTCTTTCTTTATGGGATCTGTCTGTCTACTACCTTTGATCTTTCTACTTTACCATCAGTCTTTCACCCACCCACTCTTGCTTCACCCTTCTCCTCCTTTTTCTTTCCTTCCCTCTCTCTCTTCTCATCTCTCGTGTTGGTTGTCTTTCCGTGTCAGAGACTAAGCAAACAGAGTCGTGTGTGAACGGCCTCATAACTCCATGGTCTTGAGAGACTGGGAGCTCTCAGACGAGCGCAGCTGCGTCTTCATTTGTCGGCCATGTTCGGCATTCTCCAGATATCTCAAGGAGGCTCCTGGGCTTTTTCTGTGTTCTCGTTTGACCCTGTGCCCTGTGAAAGGCTGTGGAGAAGGGAGGCAAAGTGGGCCATGTTTTCAGATACAGTTACGAGGTCGATAGACACATGACTTAAGGAAAAGTGTGGTAGATGTAGTATAACTGGGCAGGATTGTACGATTTAAATCAGTCATGTTTTCAGAAAAAAATATGCAAAATTTGCAACTTATGATTATTTTCTCAATTAATTTCTGAATACTTTGGTCTACTGAATGTCAGACAGTTGTAGAAAATGTCCATCAGTTTACCAATTAGACAAACTTAAATGTCTTGTTAAGTCTGACTAATAGTCCAAAACCCAAAGTTATTAAATGTATTATCACAGAAAAATAAAAAAAGTTTAAGTTTAAAGTTAAGTTTCTGACAATTGACTAATCGATTGATTCGACCAATCGAAGTGTTCAAATGTTAAACAAGAACTTCAGTAACTTGTTTTGTTTGTTTTTAAATCAGACTTTGTTTTAAACAGTTTGCAGAATCTTGTAAAGCATTTACATGATATGATCATATCATCATAAAAGGATTGCACTGCAAAAGTTGAAAAATTGTATTATATGGCATTATCGTCCAAGTCTAGAGATAGGTTTCCAGTTCAAACAGCATGAGCACAATAGCAAGAGAGATAGAAAAGCAGACCAGTTTCAACAGTTGGAAGCTTACAAAAGGAAAAAAAAAGAGGAGGAAATGCAGGGCGATAGAGCAGAGAGTAAATGGTGTGTGTGTGAGTGTGAAAGAGTGTATGAAGGGAGGAAGTGAAGAGACCTGTCCCATGGCTAACACAGATATCAGCAGGAGGCCAGCATGTGTTTTCTTCAGCTTGGCCAAAGGGGTTTGCACTCCCCTCTTCTCCTTGTTCCTTCCCCTCCCCTGCCTGCAGTCCCCTTGACCCCCTCCACTCCTTCACCTTGCAGGCGTGAATCATCAGACACGCAGATATCTCTATCCACACTCCTCCCCTCTATCCTACCTTTTATCTCTCTCTCTCTCTCTCTCTCTCTCTCTCTCTCTCTCTCTCTCTCTCCCACTCTTCTTCTTCTCTTACTTTTTTAGTGGCCTCCTCATGGTTGGGAATCAGGGTCTCTCTCTCTCTCTCTTTTTTTCTGCTTTTAACACACTCTCTCATCTGTTCCTTGGTGCATCTGGCGAACATGAGCTGTGGAAAGACAACAGACAAGTAATGGGAGAAGTGTGTGGGCGAGTGTATTGTGTGGGCGGCTGTGCACATCTGCATGTGTGTGTGTGTGTGCATATGGACAGATGACAAAGGCAACTGGATGTCTTCGTCAACTAAATCCCATCTGAAAGTATTTTCATATGAGCTTTTGGTTCTGTACCGACACCCACAAAACCACTGACACTTGAGTCGCTAAGCTGTCCAACACGGATTGCTGAAATCTCTCAATATGCACCAATATATCATGATATCATGAACATACTCTGCATTTCAAAAGCTGATGACGGAGTCTGTCCTGTGACATAATGATCACAGATTTTGATACGTTTACAACATGTGTATCCACAGCAACTGGATAGAATCACACAGCACACACAGCTCCAGCGCAGCGCAGGAGCTCTCTTTACTCAAAGTAGTTTCTCTGTAGTTGCAGTCAGTGCAGATTGTTTTTGTAATGGATACATTTTTGTCCTGCATGCTCTACTGTGAACCGGTTTTTATGTTTTGTTACTCAAGTTTATCAGCTATGATATCAAGAAAAGGCCTTCTGATGTGTGTAGATGGGTTTTGGTTGCATTGTTTTACCAATTTTTGTCCCTCAAAATAAGAAGTTCACATATTTTATCATGAATTGTTAGTTCCTTATCATTTTTCTCAGTCCTTAAAACTTATATTACTACATCTATACTAGAGCTGCAATGATTAGTTGACTAATCAATTAGGTGACAACTATTTGGATAATCAATTGATTGTTTTGAGTACATTTTTAAGAGGAAAATGTCCCAAATTTTCAGATTCTAGCTTCTTAAATGTGAATAGTTTCTGGTTTCTTTGGTCTTATATAATAGCAAACTGAATATTTTTGGGTTGTGGACTGTTGGTCGGGTTAAAATAAGACATTTGAGAACACCTCCTTGGGCTTTGGCAAACAGTGATCGACATTTTTCACCATTTTCTGACATTTTATGGACCAAGCAACTAATCGATTAATTGAGGAAATTAATTGATTCATCAATAATGAAAATAATTGTTAGCTGCATCCCATATCTGTTATTCTGGGTGTGCAGTGAACAGACACATAAACATATGTGCAAGCCTAAGAGCATTGCTTTTAAATATCATCATGCATTTTAGAGAATTAATAAAAATAACAATAGAATTTGATCCAATACAAGTATGTTTACTTTTAGTGGTTCAGTGTCAATGTTTGGGCATCACTCGTACATATGAAACCTCGAGTACCATCATAGCCATACTAGATTATCAAGATTCAGAGGCAGATAATCTGACATGTTGTTACAAGTTGAAACAGCTGAGACCATCATGGAATCAGTGAAATGTATGTTCAGTAATAATGTGACACTGATTTAGGTCTGCACCAAACTTATCGCTGCACTTTGATAGAACTGCAATGATTAGTCGATTAATCAGTTAGTTGGTCATCCGAAAAAAAATCGGCAACTATTTTGATAACTGAATAATCACCTTTTAAGCAAATATGCCAAAAAAATTTGCTGGTTTAAGCTTCTCTGATGTGAGGATTTGATGCTTTTCTTTGTCATACCTGATAGTAAATTGAATATCTTTGGGGTTTGGACTGTTGTTCAGACAAAATTAGACTTTTCATAACCTTTTTTAGACCACACAATTAATCAGGAAAACAACTGTCAGATTAGTCAACAGTGGAAATAATCATTAGTTGCAGCCCTACACTTTGATACTGGCTATGAGAATAACTTATAAGATGGGCTGCAATTAACATTTTTTCCCCCCATTATCCATTAATCTGCAGATTCTTTTCTCAATTAATTGATTCAATTTTGGTCTATAAAATATAATGAGAAAATAGTAAAGCATGCACATCACATCTTTATGAACCGAAGGTAACATCTTCAAATGTTTTTATGTCCAATCGACAGTCCACAACCAAAATATATTCAGTTTACTATCACAGAAGACTAAAATCAACAAACATTCAGTAGGTAGGGTTCAAATGGTAATCAGTGATTATTTTATTATGTTTTGTTTTGTTTTACTAATGACTTATATGTTCAATCGATTATTACAGTTGTTGCAGATTATTTTTTTCAATTAACAAATTGATTAATTGACAAGTTGTTTCAGCTGTAGTCACAACATCTTAAGAGCATCCTTGCAAAATGAGATACTCCATGTGAAAACAATTAACAACTCCTCTGACAAAAACCATTTATATGTGTGACCTTGACCCCATGAATGATCATCTTTTTGAGCAAAGTTAGGGGTCATGATGCCTAAATAAAATATTCTTGGTATTTTGTCAACAGAATCGTCAGTAAGTATCAGTGAATAATATTAATGGCAGAGAATAGTGACAGGAAAGCAAATGTGCTACAAGAGTATTGTGTGTGTGTGTGTGTGTGTGTGTTTGTGTTACTGCAATGAGAGCGTGTGATTGATATTGTGGGATTCTTCCAAAACATTTTTTGTTAATCTCTTGACACTTAGACTTTTGAGCTGAAGTATCTGAAGCGCCAGATAGCATAAGACAGTGTTCAACTTCTCTTTGCATATTAACCTTCCCTGGCCATGTGCTGCTAATGAATGGTGGGTTTGTGGCTCAGACCGGGTAGATGCCAAGATGTGCGCAGCCTGCCAGTGACCATGGGTTATGGAGTTTAGCTACACTCTGAGTAATATGATGACCCAATGGTCTAATTCGCTAAGAAGTAACATCTGTCAAGCTAAAACATAGTCTGAAGTGCAAACGGATGAAGGTTGTGTGTGTTGGTTTCTGTTGCAGCCAGTCTGGCGGTTTGTACTTTCAGCACACCTACAAAGCAATGCAAGCCACCGACCACATCTCTTCCATCTCTGGCCTCGCTTTGCCTGAGGTTCCCCCTTGAAGTACCTTTGCTAGCACCTTGAAAGCCGCAAAACACTAACTGACTTGGGGAAGTGACAAATTGAGGGGTTTTGGCAGTCCGCTGGTGGTAAAACATGGCTGTTTACATGGGAGGATCCCACAGAACCACAGACATGTCCCCGGCAGCCAATAAGAGAGAAGGAGAGAGAGGGAATGAGAGGAGCTGGATGATGGAGGGTGAAAGTAAGAGGAGGAGAGAGGAAATTGCAAGGGGCAGTATTTTTGCCAAGATATAGGAATGTATAGGAACTGTTGGCAAGTCAATCCTTACATTTGCACATACATTTCCTAAATATATATGTTATTGCAACTTGTAAATCGTACAAATCTATTCTTATTTTTCTTGGGAAGACTGATTAAGGTACTGTTGGATGGCAAATGCAATAAACCAAAATGCCACCGGTTTTCTTTCATCTGACTTTATGGCTTTTACACCAACCTTCTTCAAACCAATAAATTACTGAAAGGCATTGTCTTCAGTCGGTGTGTTGAGCTGCCTGTGGAGCTGGGCTCAGATTTCCTGGCCAAGACAAAACTTTAAGACGCTCTGACAGAAATGTCTGAAAGAGGAGAAACCCTATCCTGCACATGTCATTGTAATTCAGGAATATTATATGATTTAGAGGGTGGAGAGCACAGGGCTATGAAAACACAGAACTCAGTGGCAGTGCACACAAAGGACGTCTGTTCTTCCACAATGGAAACCTTGTTGGCATTTTCTTTAGTGCCTTGGAGAAAACTAAAGAATAAACAACAGTTTGCTGTCCCCTCATCTCTGACATCTCCCTCTGACAGTCATTCCCAAATGGAAATAGGTTGGTTTTAAATTTATCCAAGGCAAATCTTGGCCTGCTGTTTTTATTTAATTTATTTGGTCACTAGCTGTATGGCTTCATTGTGAAACTGAGGGGTAAAATTTGCAAAAATCACCACAAGAGTTGACTAAAGCTGGAGTGCAGCTATAAAAACAACACAGTGGTTGAACATCAAATCTGTTTGTGACATGTAAATGTGATTTTCAGAGGGTCACTGCTCTTCTTTCAGCAAGTAGTCCATATACTGTCCTTTAGGGCTGCAACAAACAATTATTTTCATTGTTGATTAATCTGCTGAATATTTTCTTGATTTCTTGGTTAATTGTTTGGTCTGTAAAATGCCAGAAATAGTGAAAATGCCCATTGAAACTTCCTAAAGCTCAGGGTGAAAACTCTAAAAACTATCTGCACGCTACTTGACCAGCACCAAGCTAGTGACTAACTGATGAAGTATTTAGGAGCTAAAGGGTCAGATATTTCCATCTCCCTCAGGAGTTAGTGAAGACCAAAACAGAGCTAAAGGAGACTGAATACTAGACAAACAATCATCAGGTACAAGTTGAATTCAGAAATAAGTTAATTTAACTTTTTGCATTTATTCAAATTTTATGTACAACAACTTGTTTCTTACATGCTACTTATTGTTTGTTTCATTTGATTTAATTATATATTTTTGCATGTCCAGCCCCCATGTTGGACTGAATCTGTGCATTTTTTAAATTAAATCAAATCAAATGAAATCAAATCAGGTGACCAGAAAAGCTACACCAAATGATTCCAATCTTACATTTTTGACATAAGAACATTATAAAGTGCTAATTGGTCAATGTTTGTTGCGTTTGCAGCTTGTTATACTGCCCCCAAGTGGCCAAAAATAAATGAATGCAGCTTTAATTACAAAAACAAAATATTGTTTTATTGTAATTTGAGTCATTTTCATGAGCCTCTTAGATTGTCCTATTTGCTCATATTCCATTTCTTATACAGTTTTTTCAGTTTTTCTCTATTTCTCAATCAAATAAACTAAACCAAAAACTAACCCACGTGGTGTTGATTTTTTTATTTCATCAGAAAAATGTGCAAAGTAGTAGTGAATGCTGCTATATATTAAATTTGAAAGTGCTGGTGAGTCCCTGTTACAGTTGCAGTGTGCAGTTGTAAATATTAACTTCTCCACATTATTCCTGCTGCCAGAGGCAAGTTAAGAATTTCCTTTGAGCAAAGCTCCACAGGAAATGAATTAGATGAGATGGAAAATGTAGAAAATATGCATATGACATTCTCCAGGCCAATTTTTCCAGGGATCCGGTCTATTCCAGGAGGTGATACTGATACTGTGTGAGTCCACTGCTTCGTCATCCCATTCATCATTATTGGAACAGTTCAAAAGAATACAGCACATCCACTACACACATAACACTTGAGACAGCTGGATAAGCTGAACTTGTGTCAGTGAAGGCAACAAGTTCATTTGAAGACAGGGGCTCTCTTTGAAGAAGTGTCATTAAGCAAACTACCAGTGAACTGAGGAGGATTTATGACCTCACTTCTGTTGTCCTACACCTGCCTTAACACACTCTGCAGGTGACACCTCAGCTGGCACTTCAGGAAGAGATGGCACACATGACCATAAACCAAACTTTTAGCAGCTTTATGAGTTATTGTAGGCAAGTTCATGGCATCAAGGCAGCATGAAGAAACTGAAAAAAATAACTTCATTAGGGAACATTTGTGTTGCTTCATGTGAGCTGCAACTATTAATCGATAAGTCAATCAACAGAAAATTAAACAGCAGCTGTTTTGATAATCGAATAATTGTTTTAGTAATTTGCTTGTTGCAGCTTCTCAAAAGTGAGGGTTTAATGCTTTTATGTGTCATACATGATAGTAAGCTGAATATCTTTAGATTTTGGACTGTTCATCAGCTAAAACAAGACATTTGAAGACGTCACCTTGGGCACAAAGAAATTAGAACAGTCATTTTTTATTATTTTTTGGACATTTTATAGACAAAAAGATTAATCAAGAAAGTAATCAGTACTTTCAGCCCTACGGTTTTCATTCAAGGCTGATCATCAAAATGATCCAAGATGTTGCGTTTGTTTATTTATTAGGGATAACACACATGAATTATTGTCAATATGATGTAAATATACTATATACTGTAGATATTACAGAGCAACATATGGTGGGCCATGAGAGGTCTTTGACTGGAGCAGGTTCTCGTTACAACAACATATGAAATCTTATATTATTATGGCAATAATTGTGTCTCGTTAAAATCAGTTTTTATGTCATTATTATGAGAAAAGTTCCTTGTTGTACTAGAGTAAGTTGATAACATATTAATGAGAAATATGACAATACATGAAAATATGCTGTTTTAACCACAGGAATATCTTTTCTTAAAGAGTAACTTCACTCTAGATTTTGGATGGAGGAAAAAAGGCCTCACTGACCTCTCTGGGTTGAAACATCATCTCTGGAGCTTCTGACCTCACCCAAGTGTGATGTAATGTGGCACTATAGTGTGAAGCTACATCATTGTGGCCTAGGTTGAAGAAAAAGCATGATGTCACCATTAGTTGACTGGGAAAGCATGATTATTAAACTTAAGCAGTTACTTTTAAATAGTTATCAAACTTGAGTGTGAGTCCTGTTGACATCTGTTGATCACAGACAGATTAGAAGGATGAACTCTTTCCTAAACCCAGTGGGTTTCTGAAAACTCCTTCTTATGACTGCATTTATTCAAAAGGAGGATTTCTGACACTGGAAAAACACATGGTTGGTGTTACAGCTAAAGACTTATTTTCACTATAGTTTTGCATTCTGTACTGCAATCCAGGATATTTGAAAGATTACGTTTGAGTAGTTTATTTTTTTAGCAGTTATGAGCTGATCAAGGCCTAGACCACATTTTAATTTCCTGGAAACAATTTAGTGAAATCCTGGTTTACAAAACTTAAACATGGATTCAATCCTTATGGTACAAGGTGTCTGTAAAGTAGCTCACTTCTTGAGCCCCAGTCAGACAGGATTAATGTTTCGGGGGGACGTGAGAGTAAAATATTCACTGTGCTCCTCAGTAATTGAATTCATCATTTTTGGACGGCGTGTTAACCATCATGAAATTACATTAGCCAAAAGAGAATACCAGTATCTAGTGACCTGTTGTTGACATTACAACACTGTATTTGATGATCAGGGTCACAGAGTCTTGATCTCTTGATGGCCTTAATTTTTTTTTGTCATGGTATTGGTTCTCAAATGTGTTAGTGTTAACATTTTTCCATCTATCAGATTAGTAACAACATTTCTGACTTCCTTCATTTTCACACAGAAGTCAAATTTCACACTTGAAGCAGTTCTTCCTGTGGAAAAAACACTTTTAAGATACACTTTAAAAGACCTTGCTCCAGACTGCAGTCCAATTATAGGAGGAAAAGCGAGTAAAAAGAGCGAAAAAACAGTAGGTAATTGCGGCTGTAATTATCACTGAGGTGGAGGTAAAAAATTATCCACATACACGCTCTGGACTCGATTAAATTCCCTAACCAGCCTCACCTCTCATAGAGGAAGAAATTCAGTCTGAATGGGGCTTTAGCCTATGAAAAATATTCAGTATCGAGGTTACAATCCATTCAACCCCTTCAATCATTTGCCTTTTATTTTGTTGTTAGTTCACGAATGTGTCTTTTATACGCTGTTCTATCACAAAAACAGACCAAAAACATGCATATGTGTATGAAAATAGCACATCTCTCATGAAGCAACAATGTGTCTTTCCTGTTTGCTGATTTTTTTTTCCATGATGGGGCTGTTTAACTTTAAGGGAACAGGCCCTCATTCAAAGCATTGGCCAAGGTTTAATCAATTTGCTGCCATCTTGATTAGCCAACGATCCACCAATCTGCCCTGCAATCAGCTGCAATTAGCCTGGCCTGGAATAAAATCGCCTCTTCAACCTCCAGTGTGCATTTTGTCTAACTTATCAGTCTGGTCAGTGCACCAATGGCAGGGGTTCGTTCGAGTTCCTGTGATTACCTTTGGCGTCATCTGAGCCGCTATCTCCTCTCCTGTGTAGTGAGGCCAAAAATGTGCAGCCATTGAAGGGGGACTAATGGGCCAAATCGTGAATGGTCCAGATGGCTGTTGAAGAAATTGGTCTAAGCTGACAGTTTATCCAGGCATCCGACAATTACAGCCTCCTACTGAAATAAAAGGCAACATTTGGATAGTTCATTTAGATCTTAACAATAGAGAGGAAATGTCAAAACACATTCCCACACACACAAATGGAACCATATGGCAGCCATTGTACCTGGGACTGGTTCAAAAGTAAATTTTTACTGTAACTGTTACAATCCAGAGCAGATATACAGTGCAGCCATGAATATTCACTCATTGTCTAACTGGACACATCTTTGTAGTAAAACAGTAAAATGTGGCTCCCAAAAAGTGTCAACTTGTCTCTAGAAATAGGCTACTAAGTCAATAATATTTTTAATGAGTCATTATGAATAAATTCAGCCCTTCTAATAAATGTGCCGGTGGTCATTTTGGAAATTATTGCTCCATTAATGAGATATGAAGACTGATAGTAGGCTTTGATGCCTGCCGCACAGGCGTTGATTGACAGTTTGCTTGTCTGCTGCTCTCCCTGGCTCCTCATCTTGCACTGAGTCAGACTTTCAGAGGCTCTGTTTAACTTATTTTTCTCCAGGCACGAAATCCTACTGTACACTGCATTTACACTAAGAAGACCCTCAAAGGATGCTGTCACACAATATTTCGTTAAGTTTAATATTACTTGATTATAATACCTATGGGCACAATTTAGCTAAAGTAGCTAACATTAGCCCAGGTGTGTACCAGTCAGTAAGCTAGCATTCTCTTTGCTCCGAGGTAGCGGGGCATGTTTCCAGGGTGTGAAAGGCAACACCCTGCACTCCTTATTTGGCAGTTTAGGCTCCAAACGTTAAAAATGGCACCAAACATAAGCTGCAACTCTGGGCTTCAAGCCCACTCCAATTTAAACCAATGGGTGATGTCACACCACACTACGTCCATCTTCATATGCAGTCTATGGTCTACACAGGATCTGTTCAGGCACAGTATTGTGTGTGGTTTACCCTTGACTTGGCAGCTCGCAGAAACCAACACACACTGACTGTAGTTCCGCATGTAAAACGGAAGAAAGTAGACTTGAAGCATAAAAATATGCTTCAGGATGTGGTTATGGGACAATAGCCGATATGCAGGCCGGATTTCATCTCTCTTATCAGGTTTCCTCCGTTTATCAAAAGATATGCTGGTCAGTGGAGCAACTGACCCTAAATTGCCCATAACTCTGAATGTGTGTTTGTTTACATGCTATAGACTGGCAATGTGTCTGGGTATTTCCATTATCGTTTCCACAAATGCTTATCCATGTGGGAATAGGCATTTGTGGACAACTTAGCTCTGAAGGATTCATAGAATTTATGTGAAAGCCCCAATTGAACCTCCTGAATAATATTATAAAATGGTCACTTGATTTCCCCCTGCATTAACATCCAGAAAACAGTGCCAAATGATGCTTATAAAGTTTTACAGGTCTAGTCTTGTCTGAATCATAATGATAAATGTCTAAAACAAGACTACAGCTGGATACACTTTGTGCATCTTAAAGAGAACCTGCCCGTTTTCCAAAGTGTACTATAGATTCTTAGATTTAATGTGTTTTTCCTACCATATACCTTCCAGGCAGCCACTGGTTTCAGTTCTTGTCAGCACAGAGCAAAAATGGCTTGCATAGACTTGACACATGCTTGAGATACATTAAACGTCTTCTGAACAACATGCATTCTTTTAATTTGATCAAAGTTATGTAATTGTTATGATAAGAGACTGGAAAACTGTTCTTGGTGCATTCTAGTACTGAGGAGGAGGGTTGGAAAAAGGAAAGTATTGAGCTTGAAAAAACTCCACACCAGTTTGGTGTTGCCTGACCAAAGCTTTTTTTATTCACCTCATTTTAAGGGGAAAAATCTTGTTGACTTCAACATCGATTTATACTCTTACAGTACTTCAGATTGATGACTTTAGATAAATATACTGTATATGAATGGCCTGTAGGCTACAAAAACATGTGGTTGAAGGCTTTAGTTCTCCAAAACATAAAGCTCAGCAGAAAGCTTTCATATCCCTCATTAGTTTGGTCTACTGGCAAGTGATAAAAGGTACAGAACATTCATTTTTAGTGTGTTCAATTCACTGGCAAGTGATAAAAGGTACAGAGCATTCATTTTTAGTGTGTTCAATTCATAGAAAACAAAACAAATAAAGGGTGAATGAATAACAGATGGTTTTGTGTATAATAGAAGATCAATTCTCAAACATCTGCTGCTAATAAGCTGGGGAGACATAGGGAGAAATAATAATTATGCGTGAAACTCAAATATAGATATGACTGCAGCTTGATCAAAGCTTAACTTTTCTTAAGCAACATAATTATACAATAAATTATTCTGAATACATAAAATCACATTACTTCATAATAATGGAAGAATTGACTGTTTTACTGCCATATTTAAACACATAAAGAAGAAAGGAGTGGTTGTCTGTGTGTCCAGAGAACACAAATGTGGAATTGCTGCATATAAAAAAATACTGCAGAACACAATTTTATTGCACAAAAGATCTGACATGACCATCTTCTGCAGGTATGACAGTGAGCGAGCAGGTGCACTCATAATCCAGAGTCGAGAACATTTTGGGATATATTTCCCAATGGATTACAAAAATGTACAGCACTTAAAATGCAACATATAAAAACAGTATCATTGCGCAGTAATTCTTAATCTTACTTGCTCTTATCATGACACGCAAGGTAGAACTTGCTATAACTTTTCAATTCTGTTGTAAACTATAAAGCTGCATGTGTCACCACTGAATCAGTCATGCGCCTTTCCGCAGATCAGTGGAAAGCAAAACCCTTGTTGTGAGCCAACAATAATCCTTGGAACCAAATGTAAGTAACTAAGTAATGAAATTCATGGACAATTTGATTCCAAGTACATGCTGATCCATAGCAAAAAGTGATTTTCATGGATGAACAATGCAACCGCGTGAGATAATCCCCTCCCAAAGTGATCCCTCTATCTGCTCTGTGAGCTCTTCAAATCCTGGTAAATGGGACCCAGAGTGAGATGAGCCTAAAGATAGAACGACAGATTTATTGCACCCGAGATGTGCCTGATTTACGACCATTGTTTAATATCCAGATTCTAACCACATGAAGGTCTTATATTTGGAACCTTAATTTATAGAGCTCAGAGAATGCAGGCTTAATGTTTTCTCTCTTTGCAGAAGATGAGCCAGCACTGTGACTCGGGCAGACAAACAGATGCTTGGATTAACATTGATCTTATAAACAGATGTGGGGAAAGGTTATCTTTTAAACGGGATACATTAGTTTGAGTCAAAAACTACAGAAAAATAAGGTTGCCCCACTGTATCTAATGTAAAAACTACTTTTCTGTACTAATTGTTGTGTAAAAAAAGGTCAAATTATAGTTGCAATGCGCACTAAGTCACTTCATCTTCAAAAGTCTGCTTTTTCCTGTAAATCCTCAGTTGAGTTTTTAAGATAAATTCTATTTTGAGAGAAAACTTAGGAGTCTGGAGGGAGTCAACTCCAGAGTTTTCACTCCAAAGCTTGATTTTAGAGCTGGTAGGAGGCAGGGCTGTCACGCAAGTAATTATACATCATAATATGTCTACCATTTTCTTATTCCCACTCCTTGACGTCATAGGCAAGTTCTCATTACCCGATCGGCTGAGTTGAGATCCCCCGGCGGCTGTTTTTTCCCAGCAAGCTGGGGTTCCTGTGTTGTGGTGGGAGGGTCTGTAGAGGCGACACAGGCAAATGTTGCCGTTTATTTCCATTCTGTCATGTGTGTGAATCTGATTACAGGTCGCTAAGTCAATATTTAGCTTCTGCGGACGGCATCATCGCCCAGTTTATTTTTTCTGGGCCCCGCCACATCTGCTGCCAATGTCATGCGCGGTAGCCGACGTGTGCCGCTACCAGGAAGGAAAGCAAACAATGAGTCTGCAGTCCTGGTGAAGTGAGTCAGGCAAAAGAGTGGTGAGCATGAAACCATGATTTGCAGCTAGAAGTCAGACTGGTTTGAGGATGGTGGTGCTCAGAGCGGTTTGAGGGATGCCTTAATGGATCTGATGAGGGGTCAGGGAAGTTCATGGTGAAACACTAATTTCTCACATGAGCGTCATTCATAATTTTAAATCAAAACAATCCACGAGAAGCTATAAGCAAACACATTTTGATGACTGTGCTTTTTTTCAACGGCACACTTACATTTCTGTTGTTCACATGAGTAGAAACTTGCTTTACTTTCAGATATTTTCATACAACAAAGACTTTTTCTAAAGACTGCAGGGACAATAATTGCATGTCATGCATTTTTTCGTTTGATTCCCCTTGTCTGAGAATCTTGCATGGGGGCTGCCACTTTATTAAGAGCCAAGAGGAACACTAGGTTGAGGCTTCTTTTCATCTGGCCCTCAGGCAAGAAGGATTTGATATTTATTAAAAATAGAGAGCAGTATATTTCTTCCAGTTATGACTTCATTACCTCAGGTTATTTCAGTGAGGCGGACCACACACAGTCACTATCTGAAACGCCTCCTCTGCTTGTTTGCCCGACCTACTATTTGAATTTGAGGGTTCACAGAATTGTGGACTTTCTGTGCCAAAGATGTGCAAGTCAGGACTTCATTAGACTTGGAATAGTTTCTCTACTGGCTGTTACTTGAACTGAGTTGGCAATTGTATAGTATGCATGGACTTGCTCTTTGTTATAACTATTGACTGTAGATTCTGCAAATGCATTTATTGTAACTGTAAATTATTTGGCTAGGTTTACAGCCAAATGGCGAGCTTCACTACTTGTTTAAGACATTAAGGACAAAACGTCTCAGCACGACCTTGGAGTTCTGCCATGTGCAAGGGGCCTATACTGCATTTTAGGTAGGGCACATACATACATTATACATACTGTGCAAGAAAAAAAAAAAAAAGCCAGCACCCCACCACCCCTTAAAATTCACTTTCGTCTGCAAAACATCTGGAATTCATTGGGAGGAGGAGGTTTGGGGGAAATGAACTCTGACAAGAGTCTGTAGATTTGGGTACAGCCCCCTGCTTTAGGTTCCCTCAGATGGTTAAGATAGGCCTGCAGACAAAAACCTACTGGTTTGTTTTACACAGACTTTTACCTGTCCCACCCTCAAACAAAATAATACTTTGTTGTGATAAGAGTGGAACCAATTTTAGGATAAACATGCTTTTATAGAATTAAAATGTCAACAAAATACAGTAACTGTATACATCTGGGCATAACACTCCTTTTTGTTCTGTTAAAGCGTCAAAAACAGCATCTAGAATCAAGTAAAGTTCACACAAATGTAATCCATAATGATGCTGTTTCCTTGATTTGTCCCACATAAAACCCACCCTAAGCGGTATGACCTCATAGAAAGAGGTTTGTACTGGAGAATTTGTTACGGTAACTCGTGACTTTACAACACGGTTTCCATGGATATTAATTGTAAACCTCAAAGCGTCCTGTTTTGTTTCCCTATTAAAAGTGAGTCATCGTGTTAGTCAGAGTGACCAAAAACAAAAAGCTGGAAAGCTGGCTTGCACTCTTGCAGATGTTGGTGGTCACTCAATGCAAGGCAATACTTGGACTTGTTGTAGCTGCATAACATTGCTTAGACAGACAAAAGTGATTCTTAAAGCCAAGAGAAATCTGATCTAATGAGTCATAAATCTGTTAGACAAATAACATGTAAAGGGAAGTAACGTGAGAAATGAAGTCTAAAGCAGCTAACTGTTACATAATCTGATGTACACATTCATGTACTTATCATAAAAAAGTAATTTGAATACTGTAATGCACTGTAAAAACTGGCATGGTTGTGTGTCTGACTCCACAGTGCAGTCTTTTCAGTACCACTTTACTATAACATCTTAATGCCATTACACCATATATCCTTTTAACTCTGTATTTAATGGAAAGATGGGACTTAATGAATTCAATGAAAACTCTAGTAGTTGCACACTTCGTCACTGCTGGTTCTTGTGTTTTCACAAAGAGCTCTTTTAATGGTGTTAAAATGAAACACTTGGCTGTCTGGCATATGAGTGACCTTACACATGTGTCAAGGGTTTGTGCTCACAATTACCTCTCTCTCTCTCTCTCTCTCTCTCTCTCTCTCTCACTCTCTCTCTCACTCTCTCTCACTCACTCTCTCTCTCTCACTCTCTCTCTCTCTGACTTGCAGCACATGTTCACTTGTTTTTCCGAAGAAAAGTGCCAGCTCCGAATGCAGCAAAATGACTTTGTGAATCAGGACTTTTCCTAGAAGTTGAAGGTCCGACATTCAGACACATCAGTACCTGTGTTATCTCTCTTTTCTCCTCTTTGTGTTTCACTACCTAAATATAAGAGAAACATGAGCCTAGAAATCCTTGTTAAAAGAAATAACCGTGTAGCAGTGCCTGAAGCAAATAGTTTCACAGTAATACACGGGTACAGACTGCATGGTGGCCTCTTTATGAACAGAATTACATCTGTTTTTTGTTGGTCTGAGACATTAATTATATCCCTCTGGAGTTGTCTACACAGTGTGTTGGTGTAATTGATAGTAAGACAAAATGTTGCATACAATACTCACATTGTCTTTTATGATCTCTCTCTGTCATATTTATACTTTTTGAGGATTTGTTTTATTTCTGTGTAGTTGTCATCTCAAGTTTGATGAAAGTGTTAAAATCACGCTATTGTGGCCACAAATTAAAGTTACAGGATAATGGCGCATTGATCCCTTCATTAACCAATATTCTCTTGAGTTAATTATAAGGCTGCAATTAATGAATTTCATATGCACAATGTCAGAAAATAATTAACAAAGACCCTCACAATTTTCCAGATCCACAAGTAATATATTGAAATGTCTTGTTTTGTCTGACCAACAGCCCACAACATAAAGATATTTGGTTTACAGTGACATAAAACAGAAGTAAATCCTCATATTTTAGAAGCTAGAAACAAATGTTTGTTTTTTTCTTAGAAAATGACAATTAATTTATCAAAAAAATAAGCTCAACATTAAGCTTTAATGACACCATCAGTAGATGTCTCGGTGGGGCAGCGAGTGGAAGGAGACCATAAGCAGGAAACTACAAACTCCTGCCGTGCTATGTTGTTTTAGTTTGGGGATAAAACCACTGTAATATGTATTTGCGACATGCTAAAACATAGTGTAACAGCAGCACGAGTAAAGAAGAGTCATACAGTGAGCAAAGTGATTCAGTAATGTCAGTAACACTACAATATCTTTCTTAAAGTTTGCTAACATTAGTTAGCATTAGCCACTATAAGCTACTGGTCATACCAGACCAAATAGAGCTGTAGCAGTAAAACTCCTGAGTGTAATGAATTGAGCAAGTGTTGGATTTATTGCTAATAAATTCAACTTTCATTTCTAAGAGGAAGTTTGTGCTATTTTTTTTTCAAAAGTTATATAGCCTTGCCTGTAATTATTCAAAAATAAAACCAAGACATTTCAAAACTGAGCTGAGCATTAAAATAAGCTAAATGAGGAGAGATTTTGGCCGTTGCCTGGCAACTCCAACTTTTTTAGATGTTTTTATAGTTGTGATGTGAACACTGTATTTCTTTTTTCAGTTTCTTCAGTCTCTCCCCCACCTTCATACCTTAGAATTTCAGAGGAACCTCATAAAAATAACTTCTCTTTGGCAGGCAAAACACACGCACAAAAATAAAAAACTGGGTGAAGCAACCACTCCTCACCTTTTAAGAGGAGCAAAAAAAAGCTGATATATTAGTGATAGAATGTGAAGTGCAAAGACCTTTACTTTGGTTTTGGAAAAACTTAATATGCTAGCTTTGGTTTTAAGTGTTCCCAGCTGGTCTTTTCTTTTTACTTTAGGCCTCTCTCAGTGGGTCTGCTGCAGTAACAAGGGTGCAGAGCTGTCCCGGGGTCCTAAAACTTCATCATACACAGAACTAAAGATCAGCGAGCCAGCATAGGCCACTAAGCCCCTGGTTTAATAACCACAAATATGCATCATTTCATATGGATGTGGTTCACCCTACTTCTGATGGAAAACTACACCCTGACGCAGGAACTAAAACACTGATTCCATCAGCGCAGGGCAGGGCACGCTGCCAAAACACTGCACTGATTTGTGGCTTGTTCCTGGTCAGCAGTGAGCCGCTCACGTCCTGCTGCCGTTGCCTGAAGGGGTCTTTCAGAGCGGATTTGAGAAGTCGTTTTCACGTTAAGTTGAAGTTTGCAATACTGTCGCTTTGAGTTAATCTATTACATAAAAGAACTGAAGGTTTAGCAAGCAGAAGGAATGCTTCGTCAGCAGAGTTTATCAGTGTTTGGAGAGCACAGGTGAGACCCTCTGGGCCAAATATCAAATCAACTTTCCTCCATGATACTGAAACACAAACACTGCCAAATATTTCTTTCCTTCTCTCATTCCTCTACATCTACTGTTCTTTCCCTCTTGTCTTCCCCATCAGTAGATAGTAGGTGGAATGTAGAAAGGAGGAAAAAATGTAAAATTAGTGATACGTTTTGGGACATACACTACTTCAAGACTGCAGTTTTTGCAAATAACATTAAATCCTTTGTAAGCTAAAGAATATTCTCCATCCTCACGCCACGTTGTTTAATTGGTTTTTGGTTCCGTATTAGCCAGGTTGTAACTTTTAAACACTTCACGTTTGCTGCTGTTTCTAAAAGCAGCTGTTGTAAGAAGTTGTGAAGCATTTGAGCACTCGTCAGTGTTCAGTAGCTCAGAGGGCGGAACTCTTCGGATTATCATCTAAGCCTTCTAACAAAGCTGATAGCTGTGTAAACAAACTTGCCTTCTTTCACACTTGTTCCGTCTATTTGCTCTACTTTTTGGCCATGATACTAAAAATAAACAGCTCTGCAGCGACTGCAGTTGCTCTGCTAAGGATTTGTGATTTATCTGTCCATAAACTTTTGGCCCTACTCAAAAATAGTAAACAAGGAGCAATTTTAGTCTGGTTGTCAGCCAAGGCAAATGGTTATATTATGATAACAGGCCTATTTCCTGTAGTTAAGATTTTTGTTTAACATTAGGCCCTATTCTCAGACTGCAACTGGCAAGGAGTTGTGGCCCAGTTTCGACACTCTTAACCTCTGCCTCAGCCCTCCGACCAGATGTGGGTTCCCTTAAGCAAATTATTAGCGGTTCCTAGTACACACAGGTTCCCTACTAAGTGTTTCCAGCTCAGATTTGGCAGGACATGGAGGAGACATTCCAATCCAGCAACATCATATTTTCCCTTCAGCATAGCCATAGCAACTAATTATTTATCTTGAAAAAATCCATTTCCAAATCCAACCAATATGTTATGGTCACTCATTATTTTCTGGATTGTAGTAAAAAAAAAAAAAAAAAAAAAAAAAAAAAGTGTTTTCTCACACGGAAACAGTTTGGGAAAAGAAATAGGTCTAAAGTCTCCAAATGTGTGGAAAAAAGAAAGAAAAAAAGTAAGGCTTAGTCCACAAGTACATGGGTGTTTTTGAAAATGGGGTTTTTCCCCCCTTTGTTCTCAAAAAACCCGTCCACACAAGCACTGTTTTAAAAAAAATCTCTATCCAATTGAAAATGCATAAACACTGTTGAGCATGCCAAACCAACAGGCAGCGATATAACCCTAACCCTAAAGCCATGTTGGCCACTCAGAAGCCTGAAAAAAAGCTATTTCCAGTAGGTTACCTGCAATGGTGCATTCTGATGCCTCTGTTCCTCAATATAGTGGGAGAGTAACTGTACATTTATATGTAAACATATAAAAAGTCCCGTTAGCAAGGTTAGAACTAACACTTTTTTTTAGCCATGTCCACTATTGCACAAAATGTTGCCTCATGTAAACAAAGGGGATGACGGTGCGCACTCCGACGTCACAAGCCAAAAACTCAGTTCTCCCTGTCTACATGTCAACACTGAAAACTGAATTTTCAGTGTTTATTTCTGAATATCTTCATCCTGGAAGGAGTTTTCTAAAAGGTTCAATCTTCAGTGTCCTAAAACACGGAGTGGACGAAAGGCCAAAATGCGTAGAAAAAGTTTTTTCAAAAATACACGTGTACATGTAAGACTGCACTCTGATTAGTCATGCTTATGTTTACTTGTGAAATAAACAGATACATTGACATCTGATTTTGGGTACACTCACCCATCCCATGCTAGTGCACGTCATCTAGTCCACACAGTGAACCCTCACAAGTTCCAAGAACCCAAGGTGACATCTTAGGGTGTTTTCAAACCTAGTTTGTTTGCTCTTGAATCAATGGTGGAATGCTTGGTTTGTTCTTTTTTCACACACACACAGAAAAATCCAAGCAAACCAAAAGGCATCACTGAGAGCCATGTGAGAACGTTCACTCAGTTTATTGGTCAGATGTGTCTGGGGCGGGAGCAAGAACAACACAGGAAGAAGGTCCTGAAGAAGCTCCTATCTGCCAAATATCAAAAATTCAACATCCTTTATTGTGCTAGTTCAGGTTGGACTCGATCAGACTTCAATTCACTCTCTGACTAGCTGCTAGCAACTGATGATTTTGCTCTTTTGCATCCCAGGATGCAAAGCGCACCTGGCTACAGGAGCCATTTAGCTCAAACCTGCAGAGTACACCTTGTAGTTGGGTTGGATCAAGGTCGGATCATGGCCCGAGTCATACATAGTGGTTTTGGTCCACACCCAAGTATGATTGCTGTGTTCAGACCTGCCCAAACCAATCGCACCACAGGGGGAAATGAACCAGAGTCCAATTCAACGTGACTTCACAGCGCATGCAGATCTGAAAATGCCCTTAAAATTCAAAACTGCAAGATATTCAGTTTACTATCATAGAAGACATCAAGAAAAAAAAAAAAACAGAACCAAGATCAACAATTATTCCTCAAATGTTGCTGATTATTTTCTCACAATTGTCTAATCAAGTAATGGACTAATTGTTTCAGCTCTAAATGCCTCTAAATCATCATAACCTGCAACACCTGCCTGCAGAGTCTTGCCAAAGCTGACCTAGGTCTCATGTATTTCCTTTTCAGGTATTAACTTGGTGGTTGTTCATTTCTTTAGATTATATGAATACTGATTTAAGATTAGGTTTGTATCTTATTGTAGTTGCTGTAGGTATCTCACAACTGATTTGTCCTAATAATGAGGGTAAAGCCATAATTGCTGTTCACAGTTCAGTTCTTCATCAGACTAACTTTTCTAAAATGCTCTCATGACAGAAAGCCATAACTTTGCTGAGAGAGCACTTACTCTCTAACTGACAAGTAACCTTCAGCAGCCCCTAATGCACTGCAATGCACGAACCATCTCTGTCTAAGCCTGTCTGAGCCCACACCTTTTTAAAACGCGAGCGCTGGCAGGGAGGGCAGCCGACAAATGCACAGCTAAGGAAATATTTACAGTAAGAGAACACTCACACATGGTGGTTGTGTCTCTCTTGCGGGAATTGATGTCGGTCGAAGGTGGTTGGTCTCCAGAATGAACATAAACAATCAGCTGGAGCAGGAGCCCGCCTGGTGCTAACGCCAAACTCCCCAACACGTAAACACACATCTTTCAACTTTGTGAGTAAGCGGTCACGTAAAAGTCATCACAGTTGGAGGCATCAACACGCAGAGACTTGGAAAGCTATCTTTTTAAAGCCATGATGTGTTTAAGGTTACTGACTTGTGACTGTGCAACTAAAAGAAAATAGATTACTGTAATTTTGGAAAAGTGAGCTGACAACTTTCAGATGTTTTTGGCTTACATCACCTCCATCAATCAGTCATAATGTTGCAACCAAATAATACAACATTAAATTGTCAGTGTGTTCCATTTTGGCTATAATTGACTTAATTTTTATGCCATTATAGACCAGTAACATTGCAGAAACACTTTCCTGTAAACGTCAGAGCATTTTAAGATGATTACTTTCTCATTCTAAAAGCTGATTATTGTAATTGAAGAAAAAGGGCACTGATACATTTTTGTTGTCAAATAATTTGGTTAATCTGTTCATTCAGAACTAGAGATGGGAGTCAAACTTCAATACTTGAACCTTGAGCACAAAGTGTCAAAAACTGTCCAGTGCTGAAATATGGCATGAAATGCTTGGTCAGATTCTCAACCATCCCAACTGTCGTTTTGTCAATTAATGTAATTGCCTCCTGGATAATGTTCACTTTGAGTGCAGGAAATGCTAGGTTTTTGAATTGTTAACTCATTCTGAATCACTGTTTCAATATTAAACCAAGGACATGATCTTTTCCTAACTTTATACAAGTGCTGTGTGTGCCTAAACATAAAAAAAGAGTAATTTTGCATCTTCTCAGGTACTTTAATTAACCGTGTCAAAAATGGACGTATTTACTGTCACAAATTAGTTGTATAAACTTAATTTCCTAAGAGATATGGATGAGATTCTAAGTTTATTTAATCTTTGATTATATATTTTCTGATTTTAATAAATTAAGCTGTTTTATATCTAGGCAAAGTTCTTGTACAGCTGCTTTGTGTTAAGACAAAATGATACGCTAAGCAAGGTTGTTAAATAAAATAACATTTATATTCCTAAATGTGAGGTATCAAAGAATATAATTTTGGTATCATTGGTTAAACTCTTGGGGTACATCAGTGAGTGTAGTTTACTCAGTTGTTATCTTCATGTTCACAGAACAAGAAACATTTTTAGCATGACTTTCAGGACTTCATATCATGTCTTCACAATTGTTTTACAGCTCATGTAAATGATTCGAACATATAGTAAACACTAAGATGTTTCATATCTTGCTGGTTTGACTGTATACCAACACAGCAGACTTTCCTCTTCTATTTTGAACCCTCAAGGTTGACATCCTAACACGTGATAGAGATGCTAACGCTATCTTTTGGACAGGAAGACTCTCAGAGCAAAAACCGGGGCCTCCTCTCTCTAATTGCCCTCTTAGCGATGACTTCCTGTGGGGACTCCACAAGGGATGTTTGGTCTTGACTCTTCTGATGACCCCAAACCAGAAACCTCAGCCCTCATTCTTCTGGCTCATGAAATATGTTCTGGACTCAAACCACTCCCCAGTGGATCATTAATACAGCACTGTGTCTGCGTTGCCAGCCTTTTCTTTCAGCTCTTGTCTCTTACAGAGAAAACAGGCGGGTGTTAATAGAATATAATCATGGTGCAGCATAATTTGTTCAGCTTGTTCTGCTTAGCCTCCATGTTAGACCAAATGTTTGCTTTCTTCCCATGTTGTTGTTCAAATTATCGGATTAGCCCATATGCTTTTCTTTGAATAAAGGTGTATCAAACAAAGGATATTGTCTGGTTTGCGTGATGTCTTCAGGCTTGCACAACTTTCTCAAGCTCTTATCTTGGGTTTTTTCACTTGCTGCAGGAAGACTCCCTATGCAGTCAATCATCTTACTCCTGCTCTCCTCTCTCTCTTGTTCTGAGAACACAGTGAAGCCCCAAAGCTCAAAGATAGATTTTCATAGTCAGGTTGTATTTACATTTGAAATTGTTCAGAGCACAGCTTGTCTCTTAGACTGCCAGGAGTGTACACTGTTTAATCTGGAGACACCAGATAAATCACAGGCAGTCTGGACAGACACGCCGAGCAATTCTAGCAGGATCAAACTCAAATCTATCAAATAGATGGCTCAGGACTCAGTAAGAAAAGCGTGTTTATGCTCCTGTAAAAGAAAAGTCACATCAGAGATACAGGAAAAAGTTAAATTACCAAATTGAGAGAAAAAGACCTTTTATAAACAGGTTTTAGCTGGATATCTGATAATAACTTCAATGTTTTCTTTGGAGGATTAGAACTTGGGAAACTCAAGTACTAGTGAAAATGGAAAGTTGTATATCTAAATTTAAAGGGTCAGTTTGGCAAAAGTACTATATATAAAAAAACAAAACTTACACCAGGTGATATCTGGCCATGCAGATAGTTTTGGATTTATTTGTCCAGGTTTTGAGATATCCATCTTAGAGATTTCTGTTACCACCCTAATTCAATAGCGGTGCTCACAGTGTTGAAAAATGACATTTTAAACATTCAACAACAGCAGATTTCAGGAACAATACAATGCTGTGGGCAGTTTTTAGTGGAACTAATTTCCACTAAAAATAAAGCAGGGGTCCTCTAATACAAGGTCCATTTACCAAATTTCCACCTCATCAAAGGTCCAGTAACTGTGCATTACATAATGATATTTCAGCACAAAAACTCCACAACAATGTACATGTACAGCATTTCTGTATTAATAGAAGAAGTGACTCCTGGAACCTTAACATGATGACTTCAACCGGTTCAGTTTAGTTTATTACATTTAATTGTCAGGGACCATGTACAACCCCGCCCCCCCCATCCCCCCAAAGCTATTAATCTCACACAAGGAGAAGAGAAGCATAAGATTTAGCTACCAGCTAATGGATATTTTTTTAAAAGTTGGTTGAGCTGACCCGGCAGCGGCTCACTAGTACAATTATAGTCGGTCAAGTTAATTTAAGATTTTGACTTCTCCTTAATCACAAAATACCTTACATATTAAAAAGTGCTGAGTTGTCATAAAATTTCATAGATCACAGCAAGGTCTTTATAAATCATTATATAATTAACTCCTTAGATCAAAGACAACCTGGAGTTAACACAGGCCGGGACATGGAAAACAGTGATAATATATCAGACGAGACCACCCCTTAGTGTTCAGTGTAACCAGGCGCACTACAAACTAACACAAGTGTTGCTTGGCAGTGCAGCAATCCCTCTAACAGAACAACAGAACTTTATTTAGACAGTTGCAGGTGGATTTGATGATAAGGTTTCTAAATCTAGTGTGTTGTTTGAGTTACTGAATAGATAAGTTGTCTTTTGTGAATTTGAGTGGTCTGTTTCTGGATAGGCTAAGAGTATACTTATCTACAGTACATAGCATGCTATTCTTGTCTGTGTAGATGCTGTATGAGGCTAACAGTACTTCTTTATATAGTGATGAATATATGGTGCTTACTTTACCTTCTTTGGTGCATACTGACAAAAATCTCTGTCCTTTTCCAATTGTCTGTCTTTAGCCTCATATTCACCCCTCAAGCAGCACTGATTCAGATCTAGACTGCAGAGAAGACAAAATAATTAAATCATAGATTACTATGGAAATGTGAAAAACAAAACAAAATCTTGGAAAATCTTGTGTCTTTAATACCTTTTGTGCAACCATCCTGCTCTGACCAACAGTTAGTGGGACCAGAAATGATTTGGTGCAGTTCAGGGCTGCAACTAACAATTATTTTCATTATTGATTAATATGATGATTATTTACTTGATTAATCAATTAGTCATTTACTAAATGTTGAAAAATGTCAATCACTATTCCCCAAAGCCTAAGATGCAACCTAAAATGTCCTGTCCAGCAGTCCACAACCCAAAGATGTTTCCTGTCATAGAAGACTAAAGAAACCAGAGAAAATTCATATTGAAGAAGCTGGATGATTTATCGATTATCAAAATAGTTGGTGATTACTTTTCTGTCGATCGATTAATCGACTAATTGTTGCTGCTCAAGTGCAGATACAGTGCAGTGTCTTTGATATTGTTGCACTGTGTCTGATGCTTACTGTCATGTCAGTCAGATATGAAGGGTTTTTGTTGTATTTGAGTCATTTCTACAGAATCTTTAGAGGTTTTGTGATTGTCTCCATTATTATTTTTATTCAGCTTTGTCAAGTGTCCTTACCGAACAGAAGCAGGAAAGTCCAGGAACTATAACAAGATGTACTTTATTAGGTTTTTAGCGTGCAGAGGTTTACAGATACATGTATATTTTTAAAGGGGTAATGTGGCTAGACAGTATGTGCATGACTATTTCATGAAATCGCTTCCATTAGTCTTCAAGAAATGTTTGTTTCTGCCAAACTTTAATTACTGCAAAAACACAAAAGTTCCATTCCCATCCTTAGTTGGGAATGAACGGATTTTAAAAGTGATTTGACAACAATAAATGTTATTGAAGCCACTGATTAAAAAATGTTAATGATGATTTTCTCTCCATGGAATTTCTCTGGCTTCAAGATTTAAACTGTGTGCAGTATGTGGCCGATGTCCAGTGTTGTGTAAACGCTGCGGGACCAGGCAGACATGAGCTGTTTTCATCAAGAAATCTAAACCAAGAGAAATGTGACTAGAAATTACGGCAGTAACTGAACAATTGCATAAAGTGAATCAGCATCTCAAATGATTACTTAACTTTTCCTATTTCCTGATGTTCCATCTGTCTCACAATCATCAAAGAACACAGTTAATGTCCCATATTTTCCATGACTGCAGCTCTCATCTCCAGGGATTATTTATTTTCTTGTTCTCCCATGACCTTCAAGCAAAGGAATCACATTTGATCTCACATTAAACCTTGAAAACCGGGCTTCTGATTTGATAAAAAAAAACACTATTCTTTGACTTTTTGTGTATTTATGAACATCCATGCAGGGTTTTGAAACTGTTTCCCTGTACAACTTGAGGTGTTGAAAACATCAAGACTTCATAAAAGGCTTCTTATTTATCTAACCTCCCTTTCCTGGCCTGCTTTTTTCTCTCTCTGACATTGCGTAGATACTGAATAAACCAGGACCACCCGAGTCTTAACTCCCACTCACAGGTGGGAATCTAGTGTTTCAACTTAAGTTTAAAGTGATTATTGTGTCTCGAAACAACCCTGTCTACACACTAGCATGTCAAATAAAGCTCTGAAGAGGGTGAAAATAGCCAGCGATGTTGCAGTGCAGTGGATCCTGAGGCCACAGCCGCCTAGCTGCCCGCCTGCCGCTTGATGTTTAACAAGCCGGTCATTTAAACACCGCTAATAAAACATCTCCTGCTGGGGGGATAGGCTCTTCATAAACCCTCGCTTCACAATGTTGAGTGTACGTTTTCCTCTGCACCCCCTCCTCTTTCCCCCTGACCAGTGAAAATTCAAGCAGGCACTTATGCAGGCGTCATGTTTTTAACTATAATTGGAGTGATAAAAGTGAAACAGCCGCCACATTATGGCTGCTGTAACTCATGTCCAGACTTGGGTAACGCAAGTGGATTTACATGCTGTTGTGCAAGAGAGTTATGTTTTAGCACAGCAAAGTAATAAGAAGCACTTATTAACTTATTATTGAGAGCCTGATTTTATATTTCATATTGTAAAGACAGAGATAAGATTAGAAAATATGTGATTCAGTGTGCATTCATTTGGAGGAGGCTTTCCAGTACTCTCTATGAAGAAAGAGTTAAGAGAAACTTATTTCTAATCTAATTTAGAAGCACTGGCGTTTGCTGTTTGGAATAGATAAATCCTTTGCAGTCATGGCATAAATTTCAAAGAAACCCAACCCTAGTGGTAGAGATGAACGCTGATATTAGACAATTCTGTAAAACATCAAAAACAACAACAACAACAGAAAGGCATACAAAACCGAGAAATCCAACCCCAAACCAATATCAGACAGCAACAAACAACTGCATATATATTTTGTGCTGGAATATAATAGGAAATAAATAAATTACACATACAGATGAAACAGTCAGCCAGCCATTTCCCTCCAGGGATAAACAAACACATCAGACTCTCTGTAGAAAGAATGCAAAAGTTTCCATAGTCTCCAGAATTTGTCTGATTTATGATTGAGATCATGGGTCAGTTTCTCCCAATGCCAACATTTTTAAAAATTCTTGCTTTCTACAATAAAAAAATGTGTTTACGGTTAATAAAAAGACAAACATTGATTGATTATGTGATGGGATGTAAACTCCAGTGTCCTGCATGAAAATCAGACATGCTACGTGTTCATCCACCATCCTGACCATCACACCCTTTCTTTCCTCCTTGCTACATAAAGGACAAACTACATCCTGCATTAACACTGAACCTTGTTATTGGATGTAAATCATGACGTGTATAATTGTCATTTGATTTTGGACATTTAATAGCACAAATTTGTGCTTTGGCATGTTTGTAGGTCAGTTTAGTAATATTATTGTTATCAACATTATTATTCTGAAATGAATCAATGCCTAAATGGTTAAGTCTCTGTCAAATTAGGACTTAATTACATTATTGAGTCACATTTTGGGAAACAGCTGTGGATCGTGAGACTATGCTGTGTCACAAACACCTGCAATGTTTTGTAGTGGATTTTATTATTTTCATTTTTCCCATCGCTGTCACAAAAGACAAACATGAGAAAAGTAGAAGCAATCTAACGGATTTTTGGCAGAAGACTGATGACATTCTTGTGAGTTTCTGGAGTCCCGGCCTCATGGGGTTCAACTCCTTGAGGGACAGCAGGTCTGGGTCACATCCAGGGCAACAAAGGAGCTTTCTCCTTAGTCACTTTCAGCATGTAATGTCTGTTAAACCTAACAGAGGCTCCAAAACCTACACAAGAGAAGGTAATTAATTCTGAAATTGAAATAAATAACCTAAGTTACTTAGTAAGTTGGTTCATTGATGTTAAAGGCCCCAAAAATCTATTTCCTCGATCAGCTTCTTATTACGGGTGACAGGGTCCTGCAAGAACACACTACTTTCATCCAAAGTGAGAATAGTTTTGGTTATTTCAGACATTTCTGTACTTCTGTCTTTGTCCTTCTTTTTCTCACTGGTTTAAATTGAGCAGGACACGTTTGGGAAAAGGCGATGTCACGTACGTATTACTGTGCAGCAATCAGAGTTTAGCAATATTTTAATCAAAATGTAATGACAGATTGTTTTGACAAACGCAGCGGGTGATTAGCTGAGTTTTGGGATGTTAAAGTTTTAATAAATTATAACTGACTAATAACTAACTTATGAACTTCAACTTTGATTTTTGATGTTATAGAGACATACTTGGATTTGAAACTAACTTTTCAGTGGTTTTAAAGGATATGGCTGATGATTTTCTACATTTCTTATGTGCAGAGCCAAACCAACAATGAGCTCATCCAACTTACAAGTATTATGTGTGTATTCAAAGCCTGATATATCTTATTCCTCTGTGCCGTAGACCTCTGTTGTTGTCCAAAAACGATTAAATTCACATCAGTGAGCCATACCGTTGCACTGATTATGTTCCTTCAACACAAAGATTACGGTCACTGTAGTTTGTTAGGAAACGGCTCCAAAGACTAATAACAGCGACCGTGTTTTCAGTTCCTTATACGGCAGTCACCACTGTGCATGTATGGGATTGCTGTTCTGTTTACAGTGCTTCGTTAGCTTGTTGTGCTACATATCATGACCTCTTGACTTCATACTGAGGTTCTTTGAGAAACATTGGATCTCCTAGATATCACCGCTCATGAAATTACTTCCAAGAACATGAGAATAAGTAGCATATCAAGTGCTACAAATAATCAGTTTTATGTATGAAGCCACAGTACAACATACAATTTATAAAAGCTAAATAATACACTATACTAACTCAAACTAAAATTCCATTCACTTTGTGTTTTGCAAGTATGAAGTTCTTCAACAAAATCACTACTAATATCTGCCTATGAGTAAAACTGGGCAATTAGGGAATAACCACAAATTTCAGTAATGAGAAACTGATTTCTCCTCACAGACAGCCAATGGCCCAGAGTAAAATTCATGTAACATTCCTATTGAACCAAAATTGCTGGTATCATTAGAGTGAGGCCTCAGGAGGCCACAGGCTAGAAGTCCTTAGGGCAGAGAGAGGGGGGAGGGAGTGATGCTTTATGGGGGGCATTCCTAATATTAGGTTTCCTTCAGTTCAGATGCCAAAGTACTTCAGTTATTTCAAACATGAGGTCTTTGGACAAAAACTGGATTCCAATACTGAATTACCACACTCCATAATCAGCTGACTTCTCTAGCCATGCTCAGTTTTCTTTGCAGAAAGAAAGACAACCAAAACATATTTTTATTCTGTACACGAGTGGGTTATAATGCCACTTATATCTTCATATGGAATAACACTATACAATATTAAGTGTTTGATGTGTACAGAAAGTAGTTATGTCATCTGGAAATATGATCTTAAAAGCCCAAGATAAAAACTTAAAAAATAAATAGGGGTTTGTAAAATGTGGGATTTCATTCTGTTAATATGTCCAAGAATCTGAGTACAGAGAGTGATTTTATTTATTTATTTAAAAACATATGTGGGTATTTCAAAATGGCTATCGTGTTGCAGTGTAGTCTGAAGGCCCCATCTGCTTCTGGACCCCTACCATCATATAGCTGAGCTGCAGCTGCATCCTCACACACACACACACACACACACACACACACACACACACACACACACACACACACACACACGCAGAAAGCACTCCTCTCTCTCTCTCTCTGACCAGCTGTTATCACCAGAAGTGAAGGTATCCCCTTTCCCTTCAAGTATTTGGCTCTCACTTAGAAATCATGGATGTGAAATGATAATAGATACAGCAAATGATTCCATCTTCCCACCTCCCTAAAGGCATACCAGCAGCAGATAAAGGAGCAGCTCAGCATTTTAAGACAAAAAATACATTCAAATCCTATTAAAGGTTGAGGTTGGCATTGTTCTACGTTTATATTATTGGCAACAAATCCCATGAAAAGACCAAATCCAACAATAAATTGATATCTTCATCAAGCCTGTGTATCCAAATCCAGATACAGTTTAATCCTCTGCGCCACAGACCTTCATCGTTGTCTACAAACTATTAAAAACACATCACTGTTGCACTGGGTGACCTATATTAGCACGAACATGGGCACTGTAGTTTATTTTGAGTCAATCCCCCATCCATCGCACTGCTGCTGTAAATACTCACCGGAGCACCAAATTTGTATTAATCCGCTGCTAAAAATAGTTCCCACTAAATGCACCTTTTACTTCTGTTTGAGTGATGTTTACTAAAACTATACAGTGCCCAGGTATTTTATAAAATTATTTTTAATTTATTTTTTAAATGACACTATATTTGTGACCTTTTTTAAAGATTTACATCTTTGGTATGAACAAAAGTCACAGCCAAGGGAAGTCAGAAAGTACTAAGAGATGGACTAACACATTGTTGGTGTGTCTTTATTGGACTTGTTGACAATAAGAAAAATATAGAATAATGCCAGCTTTATCCCTTAAAAGTTAGTGAAAGTCTCTCAGAGTAATCCTCTATATCTCTTCTGATCAATATGTGAATGTGAAACCTAACCTGTAGTGCCTGTCTGCACTGCATCCCCAGTCTCTCTGTCTCTCTGATGGATGCAGGCAGTGGATCTCTCATGGAGGCAGCTCCATGCGGGCGTGCAGCTGCTGGTAGACTGAAGTTACAGGTTGAAAGAGTCATGGGCTGCAGAAGAAGAAGCTGCAGCGTGCTTCTTT
The DNA here is from genome assembly GCF_963924715.1 of Thunnus thynnus. NCBI lineage: Eukaryota > Metazoa > Chordata > Actinopteri > Scombriformes > Scombridae > Thunnus > Thunnus thynnus. The sequence goes on along the minus strand of NC_089518.1, from coordinate 29,518,976 downwards.
GCTGTTCAAAGAAGAGCCCTCGTCTTTGGCCTTTTTTCATCAAAAAAGAGGCAGAGGCTCCATGCAGACACTCCGTCAAATTCAGCTGAGGTGAAGAAATTCCAGCAGGCTTCACCACTGAATGACATGTAATACCTGCATTCTCAAATAGCCTGCTCCAAAGCCAGCTAAATTACTTTTTATTGTGGAAAACCTCATTGTGATGTCAGCGGTTACATGTTACGCTAAACTATATGCCAGGAAGTAGTTTTTTTTTCGTGTTTTGGTATCATGTAGAATCAAAACGGTTTTTCTTATCTGTGGTAATAACTGTGGCCCAAAGATAGATCAAAGGATTCAGATTTCACAAATGTTACAATCCATATAATTTTACTACTTCAGTGAATGAATGAACAACTTTATGGCTGCACTGACTTTCTTTACTCAAGTCCAAAGACTAAATCACTGAAACTGACAGAATGACAGTCTTCTAATTCATGAAATATAAACAACCAAAGCTGCACTGGTTAACATCATGTATATAGCCAAACCGCCAAAAACCCCACAGTGGAACATAAATATTCAGAAATCATGTCAATGTGATGTTGATAAGCTGCTAACATCACACCGAGATTTACCAAGGCAGACAGTCTGTCTGTCATTTTATACAAATGTATATATTTCATACCAGATTTCTCTGAAATGAGACCCTTTTTATATTTTAGCTGTATCTGTTTTGATTTGACACTTCCTGTGTTCAGAACAATGTACTTACATTACCAAGCACTGATTATTTAACAAATAATCAATTTTAGGGATCACTTTTCTTCCTAATGTATGATTTCTAGGTGAGAAAAATCCTATCGAGGCTTTAAATACTGCACACACTATTTCACTGCACCTTCATGCAGACCTTACCATTATATGTTGACCAGATCTATTAACTACTGTCAGTGTTAGAAGATGATTTTTTTTGGTGATAATGGCTACATTATGGTGTTGTTTTGTTAGGCTAGCATCTAGTCTTTAATTCCACAACCAAACCCATAATTTAAGGTCAAGTTAAATCCACCAGTTTCCAGAAAAACCACATGATTAAACTGCTTGCTAAGATTCTCCTCTGTTTTCCAAGAAACCCCTGAAGCTCTAAGGTAGTTCTGACCTGTTGACAATCCTCGGCCAGCTGGAGGCTACGCTCAAGAGGTTCTTTTGGCTTCAAAGAAAGAGCAAGAAGTTGGATAGTGAAAATTAGAAACTGGTACAATACTTAGTCAAGTTTTTCCTCTGTAGTGTCTGGTGCTAGGGCAGTATACCGTAGGTACCGTCACAGGTGTTAAAGGTATTTTCACTAAGTATGAGCCACGTAATGGTGCAACATTTGATATTATGGCGCCACAGTGTCTGTACGTTACTATATGTGTGTGTGCTTTGTTTTCCTTGCAATTTACCACACAGCTAAAGCCCAAACATAGCAAATGGCGTCCTCATAGCTGCTCAGATTGCAATCACAGCATGGCCAACATGATGAAGGCAGTGCTGTGAAGAAACACTTGTGTTTCAAGGGCAACACACCATATTACAAGAGCCCAAATATGTTGTGCCGTGGTCAAAGAACAGTATTGTATGAGTGATTACCTACACTATAATCTCTAACAATTTAATGTACTTTAGTAGGTGGTACAGTTTGTTTTTGTGTGCATATTTATCTGTGGGAGTTTCATTGGGCAACCACTAAATTTGGCTGCTCTGGGGACCCTTACTGGGCACTGCACTACTGTTTTCAGCGTGAGAACATTGTTGGAAAATCACATGTAAAAACTAAACAACCAATGCCAGGAACATAGTGTGATTGCATGTATTAGTTTTGTAAGTATTAGGAGATGAGGAGAAAAAATAGCCTCTCTCTGCAGCTTATATTTGAAGTTGTGTGGCCTTTTAAATCTTCTCTTTATCTCTTCTGTTACTTTTGCATTCTCTGTGAACAGAAAATGTGTCAGAATTATAATCAGAAGAGCTTTTACAGCTGTTTTATTAACTCCCTATCTTAGAGGTCACAGGTTAGTTCGGCCAGTCATCACGAGGTTCCTTGTTACGGGAAACCGCTCCCTCTATGTGTCTATTGATAACATTTTTTTTTCAAAATTTTTGATGCAACTGCAGAAGAAGCTGATGCAACAGAGGAGTTTTGGAGTTGAACCTAGTGTTGGTCCCTGCTGTAGTTCTCCCTATACAGGCCCCTCAACTAATTTGATCCAAGCAGTAGAGAAAAGCAGACACAAATCTGCCTGTTAAAGCTGAACTAAGAAACCTTCACTGTAACTTTATAGACACAATTGTTTTTACACTTTTTGAAATGGAATCCAATTACTGAAATATCTCACTATAAAAAGCCAAACTCAACTTTATAGACAAGAAATATTAAAACTGACATTAGTTTTTTTTTTTTATGGACATAGCAGGGACTGATTAAAAAAGTATGGAACAAGCTAATACCCTATATTTCTGTTGATCTGTGGAAAAAAGAAATAAAAGTGATTTTAATGTGTCCATGGTTTAGGTTTAGAATTTTCCTCACCATTACGGTGACAGCGACACATTTATCTTGGAATAGTTTCATGTTGACCGAAATGTGTACCGTGCCTATCTGAACATCAAAACCAGACATGGAATCGATGCCAGAAGTTCCTTCACAAATGAGTCCCATATGGTTTCAACCAAAACAACTCATTGGCCTTGTCTGAATTTATACAAAACTGCTGTATCTTTGTGGACTACACAGTAGTTTGACTACATGCTTGTTTAAATGTGTTTGTCTTAGAGTTAACACTCTTTTAACAAAGTCATCTTTCACTAAATAATGTTATATGCAATACATTTTCACCAGTAATTCTTCAAGTCATAGTCTGTATGGAGTCTGGCATTGGAGTTATAGATTGTAAAATAATGTTGAATAAAGGAAAATGAAGGTAGCAAAGTTCATGTTGGCACAGTTTAAGTAACAGGGACTTTCTTTGGTGTATAAACTTGTATGTGTGGTTTACCAGACACTAATTTAGATGTTCTGTTGCAACTTATTCCATGTTACTCAAAAAATGATAATTGACTCGGTTGTGCTAACTTTCTCAGGCTCATGTTTTATGCATCAGTGCTTGCTGCCCGTCTGCTTTTGTCATTGATACTGAGCACGGGCTGCTGTGCTCTGCCTGGAATGGCAAGAAGGCTTGAGTTTCCTTCCAGCACATCCCCAGTCTATTACCCAGAGGGCTGTGCAGCTCATTCCATGGCCTTAACAAGACCTTGGAGGGCCCGCATTGGTTTGTGTATGGTTGTGCATTGGACGTTGTGTATGTTCGATTCCAACTTAGAGCGAGAATTTGTAACAGGGACGTCGCAACACCGGTAAAACAAAAATATATTTTCTGTCAGCACATACTGGCTCCACAATTCCAGATATACTAGCAGGCCATTCAGTTTTTATGTTTGCATCTGTTTTTATTTGTATATTCTTACATTTGTCTGTACGTGGAGCATATCTATATAATTGAGCATATACATATGAGTGCACACAGACGTTCCGGCCTTGGTAAAATTAGAACGTCATATTGAGTGCTGACAGAAATGCTGAGAGCAGGGCAGCGCTGCAGGAATTTTGGAGATGACATGGCCTATCTGTCATGACGTGCAGCTGCTCCTGTCAGGTAGGGGAGGGGGGTGGGTGGAGGGATCGGAGGATGTGTAAATCAGGTCTTCCTTGTCCCCAAACTCCGCCAGAGACTTGAGCGAAGCCTGATGGAAAAATCAGGCCACTTAAAAGGAATCCTTTGGACTCTGAAGGCTTCACTCAGGAGAGTTTATCCTCTGGATACCCTAAACACGTACAACTAGAAAAACTAACATGAAATTGGAATTAGGTTGAGGTTGAAGGGAGTATTACAATCAAGAGAAATGGCGCATGGGGTGGCAAATTGGTTAATGTTTTTCTAGGTTTTTATTTATGTGTGTGCTGAGGTTTAACATCTGTAGCTGAACTTAATTTAAATACTCTCTTCTTAATTGTGTTTCTTTTCCAAGATGCCTGCATGTGAAAAACTTTAAGGAGAGTGGACTGGTGCAGAATCTCACTGCCAAATGTTCCCTATGCCTAATTTTACTTTGATGTGAAAATGCAAATGCATGCACACACGCACACACAAAAACACTTCCTTAACACACACCATGTGGAGACCATGTTATCTCAAGTTGAAAGCATAACCCGGGTGTCTTTCTTCTTCTGTGAAGAGGCTTACTCAACCCTAGAAAATGCTTTTATGATAAGACCTGAGTGTGCTGGATAGCTTGATATCAAAGATTCAAGAACCAGACGTGCTGACCTTTTCTGTGTGTGTGGAAAAACGTGCGTGCTTAGCTAAAAGTGACAGTTATTTTAAGTCATTTACCCTTTTTTCCATATAAAATATTTGAGATGGATCAATTTTCAAATATAATGTCCCCAATAAATACCAAAAACATTATTAGACAAGAAACTTTGCCCTTTTGCTATTTAGTAGACTGAGAAGTTAGTATCCTGCCCTGAAAGAGGCACCAATCAATTCAAATCCAAGCCAAACACTGAGTGTGTTATCTAACCATGACTCTCTGTCCGGTGTCCATCGAGAGAGAAGTGTCATCAGTTCAGCATGTGAGAAAGACACAAACAAGAATAGTGTCACTTTTCCATTGTTGCACATAAGCCAAGTTTTGTGAGGTCATAGCCTGTTTCATTGTGAAAATTCAACTGATTAAACACAGACTGAATACTTTTTTTTATAAACAAAGTAAAAACTCTAGTTTCATGCCAGATTTATCAAAACAAGTTTGAAGTTGAAAGTATGTCAGATGTTATATTACAACACCTCTAGAAAGACTATTTGATGCCAATTACAGATAATATCACTCAAGGTTTTTATTGTGTTTGTGGGATGAGGCGCGCCGACAGACGAGAAAAGAATTTAAGTTTAATCTGATCAGCAGAGCATTTAACTTGACAGGAGAATAGAGGATGCCAAAGAGTGGCACAGACAGGTAGATGTTGTGTCTTGCAATGTATTTTTTATCATTATCCGCAGTTATACATTGGATGACAATTGGTTACACAAATCTCTGTATACTGTCAAGTGTGTTTCTGCATGAGTGTCATTAGGGCACATTTCTGGAGGCCTGCATTTCTTATATATGACAATTTAATTTATCTGGAACTCAAGGTAGATATTAAAACACATTTACATCATTATTTAGTTTTATTGAACACACACAAAGTTATAATCTCATACCCAAAAATTGGATCTTGAGTTTGAAGGACAGCAGAAAGTATCTGAGGTTTCATCTACTTGTTAAAATTGCAGATTTGTTCGAAGCTGCGCTCCAATCGCTGTCTAAGGAAAAACTCATTAAAAATTTATGAGGTTACCTTTACTAGCTTCTGTAATGGTAAACTAAGACCAGGCAAACTTATCGCATAAAAGACTATGACAAGTGTCAACGTCTTTGTCAAGGTGCCTTTGAAAAAAACATACTGACAAATGCCAGGTCTGTGTGACACATTGGTCATGACGTTATTAGCTGAGAGCGCAGCTGTAGTTCCTTTTCTAATTTTATCAGCTTGGCTATGGAGCGCCTGCCATTTTTGACCCTAAATGTCACCTCAGGCATCTAATAAGAGAAAACGTCCTTTTTATTACCACGACTTTTACTGCAGTCGTCTAAATGTGCATGGTTAGCCTTGCTGCTGTGATCACAGAGACACACTTTTTCAGTCCTTGAGTTCTAACTTTGAAACTCCAAGCTTATCATTAGTGCTCTTGAGTATTCTCAGGAATATGTCTGGAGGAGGGAGATAAAAGAAATCAGCAGGGGGAGAGAGAAAGGTCTTCTAGTTGACATTATCCAGCCATCTGTGCAAGAGACTTTCAGATAGTTCAATGCTGACTGATAAATCAGGCTCTGGTGTTCTCCTTTATCTCCATTCGGGGTGGACAGATTGCGACAGAAAGTATGTCTGGACAGGGAAGGCCAGAAGAAGGAGCAGATTGTTCGGCTGCTGTCACAGATGGATCAGAGGTCTGCTGTTTGCTGGATGGATGAGTGTGTTTGCTGTGTGCTTGCGCTGTCTATATGGGCCCAGACTACCAGACTCCATACATAGAGACAGCCAGAGTGCACGGCTGGGTCCAGGAAATGACCACGATTATGCCAAATGTCCCCTTTGCCTCGGTTTCCCTCATGGTGATGGATATGGTATGTAATGGAGTAGAGATGTGGCCTCACTGTTCACTCTCAAGCATCAGTCTTTGCTGTCTTCTCTATTGTAGAGTCTATAAAATTAGAAATAAATTTTGCTCTCCAGGTGTGTAGAATTTCCTGTTCGAACATTAATGTGAGCACTTTAGTTAGATTCTTCCTACAAAACAACCCTATTCAGGTTTGTAAAGGTGACTGAGTTAGCAGGCACCCAAGGGTCATAAAAGGTGTCTTGAGCAAGCCACTGCACATCCACACTCACATTCCTACCAGCTCAGAGGACGACTAGAGGCTAACAGTGTGAGGTAACCGAAAAGAGGTCGTAAACCTTTGCCCAGCGCAGCGGGACACACCTGCCATTTAACACAAAGAGACACAAGGAGGAACCATGGGTGCACACCTGGATTGGAAATGTGAGTGTTGCAACAAAACCATGCAGCCAAAGGGAGGTTCCTTCAGAGCATTGGCAGAAACTGATCAACAAACTTTTCATGTCTGGAATTAAATGTAACAATGTTTTTTTGTTATTCATCATCCATTAGTGTGCGTCAGTTAGTCATTTTTTATACAGAAAAACCAGAAACTCAACCCCTCTAAAGGCCGAGAAACTGGTCTTGAATAAAGAAAACCTTTCCAAAATATTTCCTTTAGTTTGGCTGAGCCTTGGTCTTTGGGGAAACAGAAACTCTGAAAAGATTTCTTTCCCGTTATTGATGTGCAGCCCTCTGGTGAAATAGTTTTTAATTATATTAATTTCAATAGTGTAAAACATGAAAAGAGTAAGTGTCCTTAATATTTTTTAATTTTAGTGGTGCCTCGCATCATCCACTCCTGCTTCAGTTAACAAGCCTGGGCCAGGACAGGTCTTCATTGTTTCCAACATTTTGAGGAAGACTAAACACATTCCTTTGGGCCATATTACTCTTAATTTAGCTTTTATGTGATGTTTGATTTACTCTACCGTTTTAATAGTGATTTTAAGAATTGATTGCCTTAATTTTAAGACTTCGTGCATTTTACCCCACAGACATGGGCAGCAGTTCAATTTTAGTGCAGAAAAGGTATTGACTCCTTAATCAAACAAGCACGGATTTTACTGAGGCTGAATAATGAAATTGTTAGCAACACTTGAAATAACTAGAAAGTGCTCAGGGAATGCATACCTCTATCAAGGCTGAACAATGCTTCAAATTAATTCTAATAATAGAAAATATGTAGTCAAATAAACATAGTGTCAGTTAATCATGCTTGTTGGCTAATGGTGGCTAATATTAAAATTCCCAATCCTATCCAGGAATATTGAGAATTTGAAGTGAATTGTGCAAAACCTTAAGTCAGACTACACACCACTATGTTATGGCCATTTAAATTAATCACCTCCGGCCACCCATTGGTTAAATGTCATCAAATTTTGCAGGATCACTCAGAGTTTGATGTGTTTAGGTTCATCCAAATGTACTAAATGAAGACAGAATGAAAACTGTTTGAGAGGAATTTGTAAAAGTGTGGGACAAAAATGGGCAAAAATTGAAAATGGCTAAAAATCTGTTGGAATGGATATGAGCCACAACTTCCTTGACCCATGGTCGAAGTTTCCACCAAATTTAATTAAAATCTGTTAAGTAGCTGTTTAGTTATTAACGAATGAATGAATAGACAAACAAATAGAATGAAAAACATTTTTGGCAGAGGTAACCTCTTACCAATCACTCTGTAATCAGACACTTTTGGATACTTGAGAAATGCTGATTGGAGTTAAATCAAAATGATATTTGGATGACTTGGGCCAGTAAATATTTGCAATGTCTAAGCTGCAAGCATCACTATCCTGAGCTTCCCCTTCCTGTGGATCAACGTTAAATTAGCCATGAATTCTGCTTGAGTTATTGCTTGTTTATACATCATAAACCAAACAAACATAAACCATTGTAGCAACGATTCTAATGAGAATCTCAAAGCGATCCAATATGGGATATGAAGTCATTAGTTCTCTTGGCCTGCAGATGTTTAGTAGAAAATGCATAACGAGCCACATGTAATGTTTATGTTAACAATATAATTGTAATGGAGCATAGCAGAGTCAATTCCTAAGACACTGCATTTTCAAGAAAATGTTTCCTTTTGGTAGTTTTAATACGGTTTGTTGGAGTTTTTATGTGACATCAATGTTGTGATGTTCCAACAGTGACAGCTTTTTCTGGATTGGACTGTCGCCTAATTCTCTCACCTAATTACTTTTCGCTTTGTGATTTGTTTGTTAGCAGTTGTCGTGAGCAACGAGCACACATCAGACACAGAAAGTGGGATCATCTTCGGCTCCATGCGTCTCCCCACACGCTGTCATGACAGGAGCTGAGCAGAGTGCTGAGTAATGAGGCTGTTGACTGGCTTATTTTGTCAGTTGTTCCTGTGATTTGTGCCGAACATCACATCATACAACTGAGCCATGGAGTGAGAGCTTTTCCTCCGGGGAGTTAATGGATGCTCTAAGAGAAATATCTTGTCGTGTGTGTGTGTGTTAAATCCTTTGCTGACTACACACACACTTGCACACAAACCTTTATTTACCATCAAGGGCAGAGTATTACAGATTTTTTTTGATCCGTGTTACATCTGAGCACGACCTGTGTACAGTCCAGCTCGAAGAAGCACATGGAGCTCCACACTTGGAAGAAGCCATAAATTGTGGCAATGGAGTCATAACCTCGTGACGTAAACTGAGCGGAGGACAGACTTATTTTGCTCCTACCTGACACTGCTAAATTAGCGCGGCGCTCTGATGGATTACCTGCAGCTGACCTAAGGTGTTAGTTGTGATAAATCTGTCCAAAGCCATCTGGGGCCCCACTAGAGTTATTGCCTGGCTGTTATCGGCTGAAAGCAGGCACTGACGGGTTGTGTTGTGGCAAAACATCAGCACCAAAACGGTTTTGTTAAATATTTGCAAGTTTGGTTTTGACTCAGAAGGGAAAAAGTTGGCTGTGTTTAACTGTGAGTAATTCCTCACATCATAAACACGTACTGAGAAAGTCAGTCACAATCAGCAATGATGCACTGGTTTTGAATACACCTTATCTTGGATATTTCTCTGATTGCACAATGATTACGATTAACTTGTCTTCATGCAATGATTTATGAGGTAATTTAAGACACTGGAAAATTCCAGATCATGACACACATTTGAGTCGACTAAACGCATCAGTACTAAAACCTCTGTTTGCCAAGGACATTGCAATTTGTGAAAAGAATTTTACATCATGTCTTTGTTAAAAAAGCAACAGTTTCATACTATCCTGCCTTGAAAACTCTCATATATTTGTGAGATGTAGTTTCCTTTTGTTCACTTTCCAAGTCGACAATTGCAACATTTATACCAAAGTAATTACTTTTTAACACACCGTTAATTATAGCAGGCCAGATCACAAAACCTAAAGTAATTATATGAATTCTTGTCTGTCTATTACAAGTTAAACAGAGTGTTGACTCAGTAAATACACATATATTTTGGACTGCAGTCACAAACAAGAGAGACAAATCTTCTAGCTAAAATAATGTTCTCTGGGACTGCTGCTATAATTTGGCTGCAAACTTATTGTCCTTGCCAGTATCAACATTACAGTTTTTTAAATCATCTCACAGGATTCTTCATCACTCACAGCTGGCAGACAGCTAACTGTTCACCTTGAGAAATTATTTGGAGAAATGCTTTCTTGCTAACCAGCTAGCACATTAAAATCTCACACCTCCCCTGTCTCCCAACCCAGAAACTATGCTCTGCTTGACTGATTCAGTTAAGATTTTAGACCTGTGGATACGTCCCTCTCTCCCTAATCTCGTACTGGAGATTCTGGCTCACATCAACTTTTTTCTTTTGGTTCAGTGAAGTGAACTGTTAATCCCTCTCCTCACCCTCTGTTCTTTCTCCAGCAGTTGTCAATCATCTTGATGAGCTGTTTACCATAAATTGCCATCTACCCTGAGGCTGATGTGATTGGCATCTATAAAGCCAAAAGTAGCTGAAGGTAAATGTAGGGAATCTGTTGTTTATAAAAGCAATCCTAGTGTTCCGGATGGTTTCTCAGCAGGTCTCATCTCTGCATGTTCAGCTTAGCATTCATATGTATTTCTGTTCATTTCTGGTATTGTTATTGTTTCTATGACTAACCTGAGACCATTGACCATGCCTATGGCAAATACTGTACAACCAAAAGTCTACTGAAACCCACTTCAAACATGCACAGCCCCATAATTTAGAAAATATCTAATATTAGTTTATTTAGAGATTTCAAGAAAAGTTGCATATTGCAGCTTTAACAGTGCATACACAGTATTAAAGTAAAAGGATCTTGTATTCAAAGGGGAAATGCTATGAGAGCAGAGTCCTGTCACTACATGCACACATTCAGTGCACATATATTACTATCCTTTTATTAAAATTAATAAAAATTGCTCTTAAGTAGGAAAGTTCAGCTTCAAAGGCAAACACAATTAATATTCAAACTCTGAAACCTTCCACTAAACCAAAAAATGTTCTCAGAAAACTGACACTCCAAAATGGTGCCTGTGTTTTTTCAAAGTACGCAACATGTGGATTGGTCACATCATTCTTATCCACAGTAATCCCCTCGGAGTCAAGAGTTCATGGAGGATTGATGCATCTCTGATGCTATGTCAGACATGTGCTTTTTATTTGGTCACCAGGCAGCCGCGCTGCCTTATCAGCACAGCAAAACCAGCTGGGAATGTACTCCTGCAGTACTTTGTTGGGGACATTGGCAACTATTGGCTGAAATGTTCTGACTTTTAAAACACACTTCCCGGCTTAAGTTTCATAAATACATTTACTAATCTTGATCATATTTTCAGAAGTTGTCAAGCACACAATGTGTGTTACTCTCTGTCGCCAAATTTCCACACAGAGTACAGAAACATTAAAGCAGGAAAGCTTTCAGAAACTTTCAGCTCTTTTTCCATTGAAGGAACCTGGCTCTGATTTAAAGTTTCTTGGCCATAATTCCTTCCTCTCAAAAACAACCCTGCAACAGAGACAATCATTTTCAACAGGCCATAAACTACTTGTGTAGAGGATACAGAACTGGATATTGCTTAATGGTCAAATGCAAGCTTTCACATCCGCTGTTTTAAATGTTGGAAACCAGTTGATTGAAAACAAAGTTGGTGTTGAAACAAAGGAAAATGATTCAGAATTAGATAAAATCATGAACCAGGCCTCAAACAATGGACCAATGTCTCAGTGTAATTACTGGTGGGCATTAAAAAGGTTAAAGGTTAAAGGTTTAAACATAATACCAAAATAAAGAAAAAAAAAAAGATAAAAAATTCTGAGTTCAAGCACATTTCTTTGTTTGCTTTAGTCATTATTTTGACGGGGGCTTGGGTGATGTCTCAAATTCACTAATTTCCTGTTAGTTTCTCTTAATTTGACAAATCTTCATAGTTCTTCTGGTACGGTATGAAAGCAAAGTTTTGTAGCTCCAGACCTTTTTAGTTTCAAAGTTTTTAGCCCCTAAGTCCTGATCTTTCAGTGCCAATTGACTTTACTAGATAGGTTTTCTTAATAACATTCAGTATCAACAGGTTTCATCTTACCTTAGTAGTATATTAATGCCAAGCTTTCATTGCAAAGGTGTTTTTGCTGTTACTGGAGATTGGAATCATACAGATTAGAAAATACTTGATAGCTTATTGCTTGGAATTTCTGTTAATAACATTTGAGTTTCTGTGGAAACTTGTGTTTTTTAAATATGTTTAGCCATGGTGGGTATTGCTGCTGATGGTAACCATTGAATCCATTATTTGTTTTGGGGTTTTTTTTACAAACAAGCCACAATTGTTTCTTCTGACAATATGAAACACATCTCTTTCTGGTACAAGAGACATTTTTACTTTACCTTTAAGTCAACAAATGTAGAAAATGTTTAAGCTTCAGTGAACAGAGAGGAGTGAAAAATATCCCATATTATTACTCTAATTTCGAGTTAAGCTGCTTTTCATTAGCTATCCACAGAACTTATGAATTATTATTATTATGTGGACCAGCCTCAGTCTTTGTGAAATACCACGGTAATCTTTCACTGAGAATTAGATTTGATAGGAGTCCAGTGCCAGCAGGATTGTGGTGAGTTCATTTCCTCCATGTGCAGCGTTGGAGGAGGGGAGGGGGGAGGGGGAAGAGGGGGGCAGTGGTCTTGGAGGAGTTAAGAATGACACGCAATTAATCAACCCGAGCAGACGACCGATATCACTTCACTGTGGAGGCTGGAATAGAGGCCCGTCTGTACTGAACAGCTGCAGGAGGAAACTGGCCCTTTGCCTTTCTTAGACATGTGGACGGAGGGTGAAAAAGAGAGAGAGAGAGTGAGTGAGAGTGGAAAAGAGAGAGAGGGTATGTATATGTATGTGTGTGTGTGTGTATGTGTGAGTGTGTGAGAGGCCACTTACAGATGGGAAGGAGGAGGGGAGGAAGAGAAGAAGAGGAAGAGAAAAAATGAAGGTTTTAACAGCCTACCCACATCTGTTTATTTAGAAAAGAAACCATTGTGTCATTCAGTTATTCTAACAACCTACACCAGGGCCAATGTTAGTCCCACAATGACGGCTTTTTAAATACACAGTTTACACTCCTATGAAGTGGCCTCATAACTGCGTTGGAGCCCCAGGAACGTGCCAAATGGGGGAACATGCTAGGGTTTCACATTCCCTCCTGCACTACTTGACGTCTCTATAGCAGACTGTGATGCCAAAGGTTGGCGGGGGGAGATCTGGTGGGGGCCATTTGGGCCCATTTGTCTTGGTCTTGTGCGCTTTTTCTGGGTCTAATCTCTTAAATTGGTACTCGAGGCTTGGAAGCCTGCCAAAAACTGCAGGGGGTTCTGGGATACAAGTTTGAAAGCCATGCACGATGGTGCGATGGCATTCTGCTGTGTGTTCAGTTGTTTGCATATCCTATCAACTGTGTACATGAATACTGGAGAGCATAAATGTGACAGATGCGCAGGGAAGAGGTCATAGGTTCAAGATTGAGGAGTTCAGTAAAGTAAATTTCTGTATTTTTTTAAATGGTCCAATCTGATATCATAACTTGTAAAATACAGATCATAAAAACTTAAGCATAACATAACATAAAACCTGTGTGAGAGCATATTTAACTATTATTAAAGGCAAGGTATTAAACCTCATACCTTTAGAATACTGACTGAAATGTTTCCATAACATAGAGTATTGAAAACTGTCAAATATTAAATGTTTGCCAACTTTTTGGTCTAGTTTACATATTCCTTAATCTGGTTTCCTGATTTAAGTCAGGAAGACTAAATAAAATACAGTTTAACATGAGCAAAGCTCTTGTACTGCCGCTTGTGTTTCAAAGTCAAACTGAGATTTAAATTCCTCTCGTCAGCCACATAACATTGTAACATTGCACTGTTGTTGGACATGTTTGTTGAAACAGTGTCTAAGATTCAAGCATCTGTGTGGGCGTATTCCTTGGAACCAGATATCTTACATTTGAAGGCCGAGGTTGCTAGGAGACACGCCATCAACTTCCGTAGTGCACTACTAACTGGAACAGTAGGTATATCCTACAGATGTTGTAATTAAACAGTCACCTGCCAAGTCATTGGCAGCTACCACACATTTAGTGTTGTGTGATCTCAGCCCCCTGTACATTCATGTCATAGAAGTGCCTGTAAACCAAGCAAACATGGCAACACATCCTCATATTTAAAGGACCAAATAGGGTGATTGTACCTGCGTTTCCAGAACAACTCATAGGAGCTTTTTCTGCCACCTCTATCAACAGTAATTGTAAAAAATAATGACGTTTTATGGTGTGACAACGCTGTGGTTAAAGTCTGGTTAAGTTTAGGCACAAAAAACACTTGGTTAGGATTAGGGAAAGATCATGGTTTGGGATAAATGATCACTTGAAACATGGTGTGGGTTAAAGTTACTTCCTTAAAGTTACACAACCTTCACCGTAATTTCAACTGTAAACACCATGGCAATCAAAGTTACGGTTTTTAAAAAACTGACTCGCGGTTGGAAATGTGACACTCGCAGTTGAAAACAGGAAGCGAACAGCTGTCTCCTGCAGCTAAATCCACATATATCTATCTAGCTATCCACCCATCCCACCACCTCCTAATATTTAAATGTGTCACCTTATATTGACGTCATCTCAACTGCGTAATTTCCACAGGTCATAATTACTATGTCCACTAGATGGTGTAAACCTAATTATAGGTTGGCTGAATTAGTGACCTATTTTTCTTGTGAGGACGGGCTGACACATGGACACCTCAGGTCATCCAAAGTTTGTTATTCACTGTAGCCTAATTAAAACCAAATTTAATGGATATAATCTAATTTTGTCATAAACCCTCATACAACCAACTCAGTTTTCATGCAACCAATTCAGCGTAACGTGTGGAGCCATAGAGTTATGTGGGGAATGCTCAAATCACAAATGGAACTACACAATGGCTAACAACGTCCACCTCCAGCTGGTTTCCTGCCTTTGTAACATTGAATTGATATAACCAACCATTTTAGTTCCTGCCCACACAGATATGGACCAACCAGTACAAAAATTCGAACCCCATGGAGAGCAGTGATGTAGGGCTGCTGTCACTGCTGAAAAATGACAGCACTGAAATTTCTTCCTTTTGGTAGTTACAGTTTTGACCAAATAAGTATACAAGTGAAAACAAACACTGCGGACATACAGTACATGCTGATTTCTTAGCAAAAATACATTTTTAATTTAATTTTGACTTTTAATTTCAATATTAAACTCTGATGCATTGAGAAATGTAGCATATTTTGTCGAGAGAAAAAAAGCAGTTTTTTTTTTTTTTTTAAAGAAAAATGTGATAA
This sequence comes from Thunnus thynnus, assembly GCF_963924715.1. Classification (NCBI taxonomy): domain Eukaryota; kingdom Metazoa; phylum Chordata; class Actinopteri; order Scombriformes; family Scombridae; genus Thunnus; species Thunnus thynnus. Next base: position 29,503,823 of record NC_089518.1, on the reverse strand, counting down.
TGTTAAATAAACTCAGGTATTTAAATGGTATTGTTACAGTATTTGTGCTGAATCTCAGTACCAAAACATTTTAAACCATACCATGCCCTACCATTATTATATATTATATTTATTAATATTAGTCAGTTGTAAAACTATTCAGTCATATTATCTTATGATTTTTCTGAGAAAATAGCCAAAAATAAATGTTCCCTTTTGAGCTGTTTACAGTTCTTGCAGGTACAAAGTGTGGACTGTCATGAGTCTCTATCACTGCTCCTATAATGAATCTGAGCCTTTCACCAAAAGCAGATCAGGAATGTTTAGCACTTGTGGTCTAAGTGATTATGTGTTTTGTTAGCTTTGTTGTGTTTTTATATTGCTAAATTCTTTCTTGCTGCACTCCATGTTTGGGGGATTAAGGTCATACATCTGTGTCAGGGGTTAGGTCTTTATTGGTGGGTCCATATGTGCTGCTGGTGTTTGTCTGCAGTGATATGAAAGGCCTTCAGGCCAGTATAAACAGCCGCTCATACAGACTGATGGCTGAGCGACATGTGTTGCAGCAGCTGCTTGTGTGATATGTGGTGTGTGGAAGCCGTGTAGAGATTCATAGAAGTCTGTCAAGGTAAATAGAAATTACCTGGATGTAGTTTCAGTTCACAAGCGCAGGCTCTGACCATAAATGAACTCTCGTTCACTCTGACAAGGCTCTGCTTTGACATCATGATGGTGGAAGAAATCCTTTCAGACTTATATGAAGATGTAATGACCTTGAGTTAGAAGACTTGGTTTGATTGGAGATTTACCAGGTTTAGCTAGTCTCCACTTTATGCTCAGACATCAATTCTCTCAGGGTGAGCTGAATGGAAAAGGCTTAGACACTTATTAATAGGCCTTGCTGCCCCCTAACTGCAATACATGCATTGATCTGTCTCAAGGTGCTGTTAGAGGGCAGAACATGCACAAAATAGAAATTCAATTACAACTCTGCTTTCTGTCTGTTTGACTGGGAATCTATTATGATGACTTCAAAGAAGATCCATTTTATTTAGTGATTTATTCTTATAATTGTGAATCCTGCCTCTTCTTATATAGCACCTTTAGGTGTTATGCAGTTCTAGTTGACAAAGTTGGCAAAACATTGGTCAAGTTTTAACATAGAGTCCATAAATTGTTAAACTGTTGAATACGTCCTCCCAATAATCGATGATACTTTATTTTATGGATTCAGAAGACAAATCCAATAAATCATGTTAAAATTTGTCATTAAGAAGAACACAACAATTAACCAAATTACTAACTTGTGTAAACTACGACCAAAAATGTCCAAACTTGTGACAGTTTGATTCTCAAATGTGAAGATCAGATCATGTTGAATCTTGTAGAAATTATAGTGCAGTGGACTGTGTTTAAAAAGGGTCAGCAGGACTGGTGCCTATTTGACATGATGGATGACTTTAATCTTACTGATTAAAGGACCCCCCCCCCCACCCCGTACACCCCACACCCCACCCTCCCCCAATAACACTTCATTTAACATTTTGCCCATTTAGCAGGATTTTGAGGATGGGATCCACCCACTTTAAATTCAAGGGTGTGTATCGCTGAAACTTTCATTCCCTGAAAGCTGTATTATATCAGTGTTTATCATTGTTGTGAAAAGAGACACTGTGTTGTTGTTGTTTAGTACCGCAGGGGATTTTCCCTTTAACGCTGTCCCTTAAGCAGAGCAATTTCCGGGGATTCATGGCTTTTGCAGCCAAAGCAAAAGAAATTGTAAAAATAGGTAGTTTATTTAAGGCTCTCTGGTATTATCTTCCAAGTAGTAACGGTTGTAATCACTCGTGCGTCACTCTGCAGTTCCAAACCGAACAAATCAACACAAATCCCTGGAAGGGGACGGACGAAACAGAGGCAAATTAATAGGCAGACACGAGGAAGGAAATTAATCCTTAATCTTGTTTGGTTCCGTTCCAAATAACTTATCACTTGCCATTATCGCTTCTCTGAAATCCCAAAGAGGAAGCAATTTGAATGGATAGTTCCTGCCAACTCATTTCCTGTATTCTGATATTTCCTTTTTCAGACAGCACAGTGCAGGCCCACTGCTGCTGACCCGCTCTGCTGGGACTCAGCTCGCTCAGTGACTGATGAAATCCTCAAAACACAGCTGAACTACAGCGGTCCTGAGACCAGTGAAGAATTTATGTGTTACCACATTTTAAAAATATAGAATCATTAAGGTTGTTTTTATTTTAGTATAATAACTAATACGTGTTTGAGAGACATTTGGCCCAAATTGGCCCAATTTATGTATTTATTATTTTATGTCCACATGCACAAACATATATACAGATCAGTTTTACAGTTTTTAAAGCTTGTCTTTGTTGAAATGTCCATGTAAAAATAAACTAAAGACACAACCACATGGCATTAGATAGTTTATATTTATTTTATTTTATTAGTTTACTTAACAGGGACCATACAAATAAACATTGTGAAATACAGATAAGCAATGCAACAGATGTAACGTATAAAAGGCGTCTAGCTCAAGCTAATTGCAGCCCCCGTCTCTGGTTAGGTTTTAAAACTACATCCAAACAATCAAACAAATACAGATACATACTACCTGTTGGCAATGCTTTGGTCCTATATAAGTATGTTTTCCGTTCACTCACCTTAACTTCATAGCCTGGTATGATGTTCTCTAACGCAAAACAGTGCTGAGCTTCGCTGTGTTTTGAACATCAGCAGGGGATGGTTTTAATATCATTATGTTTGTCCCTTAATTGGACTGTTGCGGCAAGAACTCGGATTTAATTGAGCCCTCAAAGAAACGACGCTCAGCTCTCAGTGCTGCACATCTGGTTTAAGCATACAGCTGTTGGCAAAGACGAAAGTGTTGGATGACTCGATCAGCTTTTTTTTTTCCTTCTGTAAGTGTTTAGGATGAAAGATTTTTTTATGTGGTTTATGAGTTTTTAAAGACGCTTTTTCTCCTAGAAGTCTTAACTTAATTCATTTTCAAAATATGCAAAGTATTATGGACTGAAAGGCAAAATCGCCGCTTTATTTACGCTTCATGTTTAAAACACAGTAAAAAGATGAATGAATGAATACCTCACTTGAATGGAGTTTCCTCTGTTTCATATTACAGTTGTGCTAAAAGCACTTGAACCAATGAAGACGTTGGTGTTTGGAAATCTTTTGTTGAAGCACACAGAGTTTCCATTCTTTGTGCTGGAGGGGAAGGTAGAAGAGGGACTCCTGAGGTATTGAGTTCCCAGTATCCATCATTTTTGACGAGTTGGGACCTTGGAGTAGCGCCAGCAGCGTCTGTGCTAGCCAGCCGTAACTGACATTGAGTGCATTGTTTGCAGTGGGAAGCTCACGGCTGTGGCCTAAAGGTACATTCCTGAGATCAGAATGCTGTTTGAAACACAAACAGCCTTTGTGCCCTCACTGCTCTCTTTCCCTGACTCCCTCATCCACATCAAGCCTCAAGAACTAAACTGCCTCCTCCCGCTCATGTGTCAACATGTGGGCTATCATTTTACTCACACCCACACACGCGCGCATACACACACACACACACACACAAACACACTCATATACTCTGACACACGCATACACTCATGTGTCATTTGGATGGTGAGGTCCAGGTCGATATCTCAGGATGACTATCTCTGAAAGAAACAGTTAAATCAAAACTTTTCTAAAACAAACAAGGTATTCAGATTCTTACTGACCTTTAAGATGGTCAGAGAAAAAGTATCACAAATATAATACAAATATAATACATTCAGGGCCCCTTTAAGTAGCTCTATAGCACCTGGTCAATGATTTAGTTTTTTTTACTATTATATATAAGTTTCTTTAGCAGCAGCGAAGCCCAACTTGTCTCCATGAATGATGTTTACATTAGAAATAGAGCTGAAACATTTAGTCAATTAATCAGTCAGTCAACAGAAAATTAATTGTCAACAATTCTGATCATCATTTAAGTATTTTTTAAAGGAAAAAATGCCAAAGAAATCACTGGTTTCAGTTCCTCAGATGTGAAGATTTGCTAGTTTTCTTCTTTCTCTCTTTCTGCTAAGTCTTCTATTATAGTAAATTGACTATTTTTAGGTTTTGGACTGTTAGTTGGACAAAACAAGAAATTAGAGTAGAATGGATAATTCATATTTGGCTTTAGGAGACTATTGGCACTTTTCATGATTTTCTGACATTCTCCGGGCCAAACAATTGATTCATTAAGTAATCATTATCAATAAAAAACAGAATTTGTAAATGATCCCACAGGGTTTAAGAATGTGTTTTTGCCATGTGCTGTGGTCAACATCAGTCTGATCAATACCAGAAACTCTCTCCTAAAACCGGAGACCAGAAATGATTCATAATCTGTGGTGACATTAAGATGGAAAATCTGTAGCCTGTCTCGATGGGAGACACATTTGTGGACTTGCTGAGTGTTTTTTGACTCCAAACTGCTTTATTCTACAATTATGTTGTCAGTTGTGAAGCAGAAAAAAATGTAAACCATGAAAAACACCTGAATACAGACAGTTATATTTCTTGTTTTTCCTTTTAGCCGTCGGATTATTTTGCAGTGAATATGTTGTACTTTAAAATACTTTGCAATCAAAATCCTTTTTAAAATGTGCACTACTTATCTTGGCTCATTTTGTCGCTTGGTGATATTTTTGTTTACCAACACTATTTAATAACTAACAGCATGATGTCACAAGATATTTCCAGTAGAGTTTGATAAACACCTGTTTCAACCTGTTGCTGAATGCAGATATATCGGAAATGAAGGAAATCACTAACTGAGGGAATGTTGATAATGAGAAAAAAGTTAACGCAATTCTGGGAATCCACTGAAAATCACATGTTGATCAAGTTTAACTGAAATTTGTATGACTACTCCTGGTAGGATTAATGTCAGATCACATGTTAAGACAAGACTCTGCAAATAGAAGTGCCAGTGCGCTGATTCACCAGCTTAACATGGACGGCGTATGATGTGGAGCGGTAACACGAGAGAAGGAAGCCTTAATGAGTGATTATACTAAATTATGTTCACTGAGTGCCCTGTTTCACCACAATTAATTTGCACTCAACTGCTCTGCTGAGGAAGAGTTAATAGGATGTGGATGATTAAATTATCAGTGAGGATGCTGCATGGATCATTAGCACCGCAGACATTAAGCTGTAGAGTTCAATTTATTATTGTACAGTAGTGCAGTCACAGTGTCATTATCAATTATCTACAGGACTTTATAGTATAAAAAGTTATGTTTATTAAGGTGTCCTGGTGGCCTGATGCATATAATATTCAGTAGAGCTGCAATAATTAGTCAATAGGTCGTTGAGTCAGAAAATTAATGAGCAACTATTTTCATAACTGAATAATTGTATTAGTCATTTATTAATCAAAAATGCCCAAAAGTTGCTGGTTGTAGCTTCTCATATGTGAGGGTCTGGTGTTTTTCTGTCATTCGTGATAGTAAACTGAATATGTTTTGAGTTTTTGAATGTAATTGTTAATTGCAACCCTAATATACTGTGACTTGTGACGTCCCAGGTTCCTTTTTTGTGTATCATTCCCCCTCTCTCTCCTCTCATTTCCTGTCAGCTCTAAAATAAAAGCAAAAATGCCACAAAATACTGCTAAAAATCAACACCATGGCTCTGTTTATAGACTATAAGTACACATCTATCAATTAACACCTGTAGGCACTTTGAAGTACACTTTATTCTGTGCTCCTCAAAATTAAAGCATCACTGAAAAAACATTTTGGAACAGTCTCCAATCCAGTTAAACTGACCTGAATGGCTTTCATCATCCTCCATGCCATAATGCAGAAAATTATTCAGCAATACTGTAAATGAAAATTATGAATCAATATGCACATATAACCCAGTTTTCCCATTAAAAACATTTTATCACATATTTTTATGACGCACATTAATAATTAATTCTTTGAGAGTAAGATGTTTGAAAAATGAGTGCCACAGACTGAACTCAGCTCTCTCTGCTGTTCTGCTCAAACATTCATCCCTCCTCAATGCAAAATTCTTCAGACCATCTTTCTCCCACCCCAAACTCCCGCCCATCACTACGTAAAACCCACAACAAGTGGCCAACCAATGAGAAGCACCTCGCTAATGTGTGGAGAGGGGGCCGAGGAAAAGAAAGACAAATGCTCAAAGGGGAGAGAGTAGAGGACCACTTTGCAACCTACAAGGGTTGTTGTTTTCCCCCAGTGCACTGTTTCTTTGCACTCGTGTGCGCACAAGGACTTTTAAATGATCCAACACAGTCCACAGAAGGGCTCTCGGGACTTCTCCGGCTTCGCTTTTTGGTGGAGATCCGTTAGAAGAGAAGACGCAAGAGGGAGCTGAGCTGGAGGCAGTGTGTGTGTGTGTGTGTGTGTGTTTTTTTGCATTCAACTCAGTCACTGCGATGGAATGAGCCGCTGCATAAACTCTCCTCAACTAGTGGAAAACTTTTCTTTTTGTTGTCTCCTTTACTGCAGTCAGTTTTTAGTTTAGTTTTCACCCCAGACATGTATGGATAACGGGAAGTTCGGACAGGAATCCGACTCAGATGGATCATCGCTGACGGTTTTACGGAGCCGGGATTACACAGCGCAGTGCCAGCCTGTTGAACGCCCACACACGGGCCTATCACACACCATCTGCCTGGGAATAAATAACACTCTCCGGTGAGGACACTATCCATGGAAGTAGTGTAGAAGTTTTACATATGACACTGCTGTGAGTTTTACCGTGTCTTGCAGCCATAACAATGGCAAGCTCTGGCGCACTGGCACAGAGCGTCTGTAGATCTGTTTGGCCTCTCGGTTGTGTGCTCTTGTTTTTTGGCTATTTATCCGTGGCCTCGCCGTCCCACGGTCGGCGGCTGATATGCTGGCAAGCCATCATGAACTGCCAAGCCGAACCCGATTGCAATTACGCATATGAACACTATACGCGCGCATGTGGCCCCGTGCTGAACGGGGAGAGGAAGAAGTGCCCAAGCCACTGTATCTCCTCCCTTGTCCAGCTCAATCTGACCAAAAACGGGCCGGCTCTGGAGGACTGCAGCTGCGCCCACGATCCGCTGTGTACGAGCACCAAACGGGCCATCGAGCCCTGCTTGCCCAGGACTACCAGCACGGGCTGCACGGAAGCCCGGCGCCAGTGCGAGAGAGACAAGCAGTGCAGCTCCGCAATGCACGATTATTTGGACCACTGCGGGAAACTCTTCAGCGGGGCGATCTGCACCAACGCCTGCCGGAATGTGATCGCGAATATGCGTAAAATACCCAAGGGTCAGCAGCTGGAGACTTGCATGTGTGATGGGACGGAGAGGGCCATCTGTGAGTTTGTCAAGAACAGCATGAAGGCGCTGTGCTTCGACTCGCCCGAGAGGGAGGAGAGCAGCGGGTCCCTCGGCGACCAAGACCCAGATGATGAGGACTACCCTCCGGATCCGGAGTATACATACGAACCGGACAGCGGAGCCTCCTCTATCCCAGCGGCCCACTGTGTTTTGACCCTGCTGGCATCCATTTTGGCTGTATTGCCCCTCATTTAATCCCCGGGTTCATAATCTGCTCCTACTATTGTCCGGATAAAAGGCAATCTAAACTTTTGTCACTCATTGACCTGCTACCATTGTGAAAGGTTAGAGCCTCAGAGACTGAAGGAACTGGTGTTTTGGCGCAGGCCTTGTTTGAATTAAGAGTTTGAGACGCTGAAGGATGTCATATCAGGATATTTTCTATGCAAACGAGACCAGAAAGTTATTTTTGAGACGCCTGTGCTTCAGGCTGCTCTCTTATCAAACCACACCACTTCACGGCTCTCCACATGCTTTGCTTATATGATAAGCTAAATTAGGTTGTCTACTTTCTCACAGTCACAGAGTCTGATAGTAAAGTTGTCATGATGGAGACACACTTGGCTTGTTTTGGTAACAATGCAACGTTTAATCAGTATGTGCACTGCCAATCTTTTTTGTTTTTTTAAAAGATATGAACTATTTTTATATGACAGCCTGTTGCCGTTTGGCACCAGGCTATCTGATTTACAAGTATTTAATGCTGGAATCTATGAACTTGTAAATAGATTAGGAGTTAAAGTGAAACAATAATTTATTACATGCCAACTAGTTACATCCAAATGTTCATCATGTGAATAAAGGACTGAGAATTCCAGCTTTAAAGGGAAGTTATTTTGTCTGTATTCTCTTCAAAGATAATGTACATTGTATATATGTGTATAGCCTATATAGATTTTTCAGAAAATCCTCTATGTTTTAGGCTATGAGATGATTTATTCACTGTGTATAGCCTAGAGAAAGAAATGTCTAAATCCACTGTATGATTGCCTTAATGATATACTTTTATAGAAGGCATAAAGGAAACTTGAAGATAACATTCTTGCCTGTGAGTTATTTGTTGGTTTTGACATCTTACTTCCTTGATTTGTGTTGTGCTATAATCCAGACGTTAAGGTAAAGTGGTTTATGATTTTGAAAACCACTCATGACACGTTTTTGTTGCTCAGTCAATTTGGGTGCTATTAAAAGGCATTGTTGAGAGCTGAGATCATAATAGAGAAGCTGTTTTACTATAATCAGCATGGTGGAAAATAAATGCATCAGCTGTCACGAGCCAAGACGCTGGCATTATGAGCCAACATCAGTTATGATGATAGAAAATTATGCTTTTTAGAATGAAGTTAGATTTAAGTTCTTAAAATTCTCTTAAACTTTACATATTACGGTTGAGATCAGGTGTGCATTAAATAAACAACTCAGTTTTATCCTTCATAGACTAATTGAAAGTACTGTGTGCTGTTTATGCTTCTTAGTTTGCTCTTATAATATTGATTAAGGAGATTTTTCCGGTTAACATTGTATCTAACCGTGAAGACAAAACTGACATATCAAGCTCACTTATTTAAAGGACCATTATTGTTAATTAAAAGGTGTGTGAGATGATTAAGGCATTTTTACGCTTTTTAATGGATCTTTAATTGACATCTCTGGTCCGTAATGAAAGGGGGGAGGTGAGGACAGCAGCAACCAATCCGGTTTCATCTCCGGCGTTTCATCACGTACAGCTGTGCATGAACATATTCAATTTTACACTCCAGTTTTCTGCAACTACAGTACAGTACAGTGCCTGTATCGACTTAATGGACTCATTTAAAATGCAAGCCAGCTTCCTCTGTTGACTGATAGCCTAATGACCTGCTATGTCTTGATTTAGCAGGCTGTTGTCAAAAGCAACTGTCACCATAAATCAACAAAACAGCCCTCTCACCCCTCCACCACCAGCACCCGCTGCACTCACGGTGAATTTACAGTCACTGGCTGTTAAAGGTACAGTCTGGATTATTATTTTTTGCCATATACTAAATATTCACATGTCATGTTTTGCTAATAGAAGGAAAATTTAACTAAGAATAATTTTGACAAATATTAATGTTTTACTCCACTGTTTATAAACATTACTGAAGCATTTTTACAGCATCAGAAAGATTAGTGGCTTAAATTCTGTGGTTAGTCCATGTATTTATTTACACACCTGTCAGTCATTCCTGTGGTCAGAGTTTTGGTGTTGAGGCAACTTTGTTAATTAAAAATATGGATTATTTCTTTAATTGGCTGCAATTAGATGCATATAAGGTAAAAAAAAAAAGATTTTATTCAGTATTTTATTTAGATACAGAATTTTACATATGTGTATTGTTGTTAGCATCATTATTATTAATATATATTTTCAAGAGATATTACAGATCATGCTCTTTGGTTGGCTTCTGGGGCTTTAAATCAATGATTTGCTGCAAAATGTTTTATTAGAGGGGGGGACAAGGGCCCTCCAGCTGAATGGATGGAGGAGAAGTCGAGTGGCATCTTTGTCATGGAAATGTTAAGCACATAATAGTTGGGTAGCACAATAGGGAGGCACTTCATTCTTTCAGGCTGGCTTGACACCTCTGGAGAGCCGAGCGGCGGGGAAGCATGTGGGAACGATCTGCTGCCGCTTGGGTCTCAACCCCTCCATTGCAACAAAAGAAGAAGAAAACACAAATGCCTAGCGAGAGATGTTTTACCTTGAATCCACACTTAACATACCCTATGTTTTTTTTTTCTCAAAGTATATTTTCTGTGTGCAGTACTTTTTACGTTTGTGCTTCAAAAAATTACAAGAAAAAGGAAAAGAGCCATGATTCAAAAAGCCACTTTTCTCATTTTTCTTTCTTAAACATTGAAATCAAAAAAGTTAGTCAAATTCTGCCAATGCTGTATACTGATTGGGGAGAAAAACATCCCCAACTCCTCTCAATATATATATACATATATATGTATGTATGTATAAAATACCTTGTCTGTGTCTTGCAGTATTGGTATGCGGCCCGCCGTGCATGAAGCTTTCCAGCAGGAGAAAAGCTCAGTAGCCCAGCCTGTCCTCCTCCTCCCCCTCCTTGTCTTTCTTTTGCCTCTCGCATTTGTTCAGGCAGTTTCAGCACTTAGAAAAAGCGCAGCATGCGTTGATTAGGCTATAATAATGCGTGGTGTGTGAATGGATGAATGAGGTGCAAAAAATCTCACAAAACTGGCATAAAATGGAAATGGTGTACAATGAGCGCTTGAATGCATTTGATGGTGTCATGCTTGCAAAGGAAAAATTTAGAGATATTTGTGTTTTAAAAGGATACATTTTCCATTAAGTATTATTTAAGGAAAATGAATTAAATGAGGCAGCCACACGCAGTACCTCAGAAATGTGAAAAGTTATCAACATGCCTCCCTCCCTTCCTACACAAACACACAAACACACATACACACACACAAGCAGTGGAGTTGGGGGTGGGTGGGGGGGTGGGGGGTTGCTTCTGGGTTTAATTTACTAACTGTGGCTGTTTGTGTTCCAGCTCTTTGAGCGTGTGTAAGATATCTCTGCCATCAACTTTGCTTCAGTGAGCTCAGTTCACTTCCAAGCTCTGTTTCTTTGGCCTCCTGAACAAAACGGCCCACACTTCACCCCATGCAGATCACTTCACCCCTTCACCCCATGCATATCACAGGACAATGTTTACAAAGGTGCAGCTCTCTCAACCACTGGTGTTGAAGTTGGAAGCCGCATACAGACTGCTTGTAATAAGATCTTTGATAATCCTTAAAATACGTCTTTCGAGCCTGTCTCCTAAAAGTTATATTCACCTACTTGTTTCATTTCCTTCCTTCCTTTACATTTATTGAACAGTTTAAGCTGAATACATTAAGAATACGCTGCCCTGAGGACAAGGCTAAACAATTACATTACCTCTTTATTCTCAGGGATATTCAGCAACATGGAATATTTGACCTTAGCCCTACTTTTCCTTGCAGTGTTTTCAGTGAAGTCTTGGCATCAGTTGGAGTAGTTTTTTTTTCACGCAGAGGTAAATGGAAAACATATATGGAACCTATTCAGCCTGAACTTGTTTTCCTTAAGAAAACAAAAAACTCAATCAAAACAAAAACTCTTAAATGTTTCAGTTTGTTCTATATAGATGAAGCTTGAATGTCTTCGTACATGAGTAATGTGAAGTCTTAAGTATAACTTAGCGTAGTGACAGTTTCTTATAGTTGTGAATATTCACAATATACATTATGTGCATTAGTTCCACAGCTTTTTGTGTTTCATTTTTACATTCATAAAGCTAAACCATATTCCTAATATTCGACCTGCTCAGGTCTGGTGACCATATTTCTCACAGGCATTTGTTTTGGCTTCAGCTCCTCGAGAGGTTGTGCAGAAAGTGATGTAGAAACGGTCAGACAGTTGGAATGGCTGAGACGGAGGAGGAGGCACTGAGATGGAAAGTTCATTTGAAAGGATTTGGAAATAATCCCCTAAAGTTACCACAGGGTATTCGATGGAATGGGCTCCACCTCGACTCCCCTCTGTGCTCCCGCCATAGCTTAGGCACACATTTGTTAAAAGGTGGTTGTAAAAGAAGTGTGTTGCTTTTAGTTGTTTCCCTGTGATTTTCACTTGGAACGTGCAGTGGTATTTTAAGTTATTTCAGATTGCCATAGGATGCTCTCCTCCTCGCCTTCGCTTGGGGATCGCTCTCTGAATTAATGCCATTGGAAGGGGACGCCAGTGACACGGCGAAGCAAAGATCATTGATTTTGCATCTCTCTCATTAGCTGCTTGGCCGATGCCAGGAGACTTTCGAGAAACCCTTGTTGTTTTTCTCCCTTCTATTTCAGCTGCCACTTTGATTTCATCATGCAAGACCTCTGCTGAGTTCACAACCCTTTGAAATGAGAAAAAGGCCTGTAATCCAGTTACTCAAGCTGCAGCCTGACTCCTCGGGTCCTGAGAGAAAACCTGCAGCACTAATCCCACTGTCACCAAGAGAACGCTTTGCTACCTGACTGTTTGTGGCAGCCATTTGATATATTCCCTGTTTAAAATGTTGCTGTTCAGTATTTCACAAAGAGGGTCACAAAGTGTTGCACACTGGTTTTGTTAGTTTTACTGTCTTCGTAAACTCAAAAAGACGGTTAAAAAAATTATACTCATAGTAGTTTAGCTACAGAAGAATAGAAAACCATTGGCTTGCTTCAAAAAACAGGGCTGCAAATACAGTTCATCTCTTTTTTAAGAATGAAAGAGGTTTTTCTACTTCATTAAGAGTTCATGTGCAGACATAGATTTAAAAATAACAAAGCTATCCTTTTTTAGATCTCATATACTGAGAATTTTCATTGATATGTCTCATAAGTCTCATTTCACACTGTGTATTGTTAAACTGTGGTTCCAACCTGAACCAACCCAAACCTTCCTTATTCACCTGTTAAGTAATGAATATGAGATTGTACATCTGGGAATGGAAATATTCTGACCTGTTTTTTACACAAGCAACTACACATGATAGCACTGAGTTGAACAGACGTGTGTGTGCGTGCGTGTGTGTGTGTGTGTTTGTGTGAGGTGTTTTTGCAATAGTTCACATCCTATGCCAAAGCTGTGACCATGAAATCCAAATGGCAGCCAATGTAGATTTGGCTAAATCAAATGTGTATGGGCCATGTATGCAGTCTGTAGAGTGTTAACAACATGTTGGAGGGAGTGTCAAATGTTTGAGGAGAAAAAAAATATGCATAAAATGAAACTTTTCATGATTCCTGCAGAAAAATTGGCTCATTGTGGCAGTTATCAGATGCAGTAAGGAAAAACTAAAAAGAAATTCAAATTGAAGGAACAATATATACTAGTTATAGGGTTGCAGTCCACATTTTAACAAGTCAAGAATCTACTACCTGTATATTATTATGAATCACTTTTGTGAATGAAAAGAATATGAGATAAACACTGCAGCACTGTGAGGAAATCCAGAATAACAGCGGTTTAAATGCTTAATGGTAAATGTACTAAAATATTGAGCATCCTCTGAGTGATGAGAATAAGAGAGGGCCTCAAGTCACATATATCTACAAAATGTCAGTGAGGTTCAAGACCACAACAAGGGGACCAGCCCTATACACACGACAGTCTGCGACTGACTGATAATCAGTCACCTCTGCTGAGTGTCACCAAATTAAAAGGCCTCTAGCATTTTATACATGATCCTGCCATACACAACGTTTTGACCGAAACTAGTTTCCATTGTGGTCTGTTATGTAAACATGGTATTGATGCAGGAGTCCAGGTGCCTATTTGACATCATACTACCATTAATTCCATACAATAAATACAATATTTATCATCAACAGTAAAATCACTCTAAATCAAACATTATGAAAAAAACAAACAAACAAAAAAACATAGAATATGTATAAGAATAATAATCATAAGCCACAATATTACTTTTTTTTTTTTTTTTTTTTAAATAAAACTGTGGGGGGCCCTTTTTTGGTGATTTTCTCAGTCTGTTAAAACTTGTTAAAACTAAACTTGTTTGAGTTGTCAAAATAGCTCAAAATAAGAGAACTGGCCAAAAACATCAAACTTTCTCTAGCAATTAAATTAGCTTTTCTAGCCAAAAACCTGGTTCTGTTGTTCACTTTCCCCATGGTCTTTCATGCCATACTCTCTCCAACCAAACTACTGCCTAACAAACATCAAGGATTTGGCAGGAAAATCTGACCATCCGGGACAAATACTACTTGAACATTGTGCTTCGTCTAGGTTTTGATCCAAATGAAATAAATCCCATTTTGGCCATACAGTATGAAGAGATAATGTATTGTCTACCAGCCAGTTCTTAATTTTACTGAACTTAATTTGTTCTCATCTTTATGTGAACCCAAAATGGCAGATTCATCAGCATATAAAAAATTTCAGTACAAGCAGATCCCATTTATTAGCATAGTAGAAACAAGAGGGGGCCCAGAGCACTTCCCTGTGGAACTCCACATGTTATATGTTGACTATAAACCGAGAAATGACTTAGAGTCTCATCTCTCTGGAATCTTTGTGTTAAACTTTCAATACCAGAAACAAGTTGTGAACACAACATTGACATATCATCACCTTTTAAGTTGATATGATGAGCTTGTTGCAAACAGTCTCTCATACACCTGATGTATGTAAGTCCAATATTCACTCTCCTTTAGCTCTGCTTTTGGTCTCTATCAACTCCCGAGGGAATATCTGGCTCTGGCGACTATGATCACCATCTTGTTGCAAACTGTGTCAGTTTGCCGTTTGGTGCTGAGCAGGTAGTGTACCGTGGGTTTTTAGAGCTTTTTCTCTGAAATCAGCTGCCTGCTTCACTCGAAAATAACGCCATGCTACGAGCAACGCCGTTCATGTTATTGTCATTTGATACATTATTATTTGTTTGATACATGTTATCATACAAAATATTGATTATAGCTGCTTCAAGTATGAACCAATATGACAGACCTCTTCTATTCTGCTGTCATATTTGTGGAGAGTAATAGTTTCATTATCAACCTGAAAAGTCTCATAAGAAACAACTGTTTAGTTTCACCTCCAGTGCATCCACATACTCTGACAGAAGTTTCATGTAGAAAGCAACTGTGTCACTCTCAATAAAAGTTCTGTTGTTGGATATGTGGGTTTATGAAACTTTAATTAGCTGTAAAGGTAAATGTTTGTGTATGAAATGGACACATGAATAAATAGTTAGATTTCTGAGCACTTGGCAATGTTTTGTTTTGAGTAATTAGTATTGATCAGCCACATCCACTCTCCACAGATTCATTATGTTTACTTTTCGTTGTCGTAATTGAAATGTTTATTGTGCTCTGTCTGCCTGGTTGGAGAGGAGCTGCACCCTCCGTCAGTCTGTAACAGCCAGCGGGTCCAGCTGCTTTGCGGGCTCAGGGGGACATTCCCAGCATGTTCACACATCACTGGAAGAGCTGGAGTGTTTGCCTTTCACTTTGACCACAACACAAACAACTTCACCCACAAATAAACAAAACATGAGACAGGGGCCACGAGTGCAGCAGGACGCAGTCCAAGAGGCGCTGAGACAACGAGTCAGTGCCGCCTCTGTTTGTATGCTTGCATTTGTGTTTACATATGTGTGTCGATGCCAGTGTTTATGCAAATGCTTGCATGTGTCACTGGAAGTTTATGAAGGATGGCAGGTTAGTTTCATAGTAATCTGATTATTGTGGTGTTGCTTTTTTCTTAGAGATACATGCACCAAAGCTTTCTATCTCTATCGCTATCTTTTTTCCATGTGTGATTGTCCATAACACACCTCTACCTCCAAAAGCCTCCAGTAGCTGTGCACTTTTCAGCTTTTGAGAGGCCTCCACAATTCAAGGAATAAGAGGAGAGGGCCCAAGGAAAGGGGGGGATGGGCAGGGATGAGAGACAGAGAAAGAGACAGAGAGAGGAAAACACAAAACTTGCTGACACGGGGCATAACTTAATTTCCACGGTAGGGGGACAGCTGTGCAGTGTAATCTGCCATGGCAGCCCATTCAGACTTCAATGGCAGGCTTGACCCGCCAAGGAAAACTCAAACTGCAGCCAGCCCCTTCTCAGTGAAGGAGGTGGTGACCGGGCCACCATTTATGGGCTTGCCTTAAAGAAACATACCCCTCTAGCTTGTTATTGATAACACCCCCAGCCCCTAGAAACACACACACACACACACACACACACACACACACACACACATTCAAAGCAGTGGGATTCTTAGCTGCCACGACATCTCAAGAGGCCATGAGAATTTGTATGAATATCACATTACAGTTGTCTTCATGCAAAGCAATTTCAGCCTCCCAATTATCACTATTTGTGGCAAAAATGGATTTAATCCAGAGTTGTGGCACTGTGGAAGATTGTCTTTGCGTCACTGCCCAACCATCTTGCTCCAAGCTTCTAGACTGCATAGGCAGCAAAAATATTGTATCTCTGCAGTAGTTTTGTGTGTTTTTAGACCTGCCCTGTGCAGTTTTTGACAAGGAATGGTACTGTAGCGCAAAGTTGTCATGAGTGAGTCCCTGTTTGCATTGCTGTGACCGTCAATAGTGCTGCATCAAAAAAACCCTGTCTCATTCATTTCAATGAGGCCACTGGCACAGTGAGGGTCACGTCTTCAAACTCAAGGATCCTTTACTCAAACCAGACTTCCTGCATTGTACTTTGTACTTTGTCTCACCAGTACCTGAAATAACCCCCCCACCCCATGCAATCTGTTGTGTTTTTTTTTTAACGTAGTGCTATAAATGCTAGTTATCTCACGCTTTATCAGCATGTGCAAGGACACGCACACCATGTGACTACACATTTCTGCATACGCCTGTCAACTAATGGTCAGGGAAAAATGCTTTTAAAAGTAGCAATTGTCTCATCTGTCTGTCTCTAATTACTGTTTATAATCGCTTGGTCTTTAAAATGGTGAAAAATGTCAGCCATAATTTCCTAAAGCCCAGAATGATTTCTTCAAAAAGCTTGCTTTTCCAACCAACAGTCCAAAACTGAAGAAGTTTTAATTTACTGTCACATAAGACAAAGAAAAGCAGAAAATCCTCACGTCTGAGAAGCTGAAACTTTTTGGCAATTTTGCTTGGAAAATGAATTAAAAATGATAGATATTACAAATGTCATTTTTTGTTGTTGTTAGATTTGACAAGTGTTGATTTAGGGATTTTTTTCGCTAAAACTATTCAAATGTGTATTTTAACTTTGATGGGTGCGGCCTCATATCAGAAGTGACTTAAACACCCATTTTTACACTCACAAAGTTAATAACACAATTCATTTTGCAGTGTAGGAGTAAGCTACAAACAACACTAAACATATAAACAGGAAATGTGCTTTCACCCTGAAATGAATAATGAGGCCGTAGCATGGGAGTTGTGGGGAGTTAATAGTTTGGCAGTGGAAGTCAATAGGGGCCGGGGTCTCACTCCATTAAGCTGACCTCCAGGGCCACGTATTCATCCCTCACACATTCATTTCCTCTTTTATGCTCCCTCTCTTTTCACAGCGGAGGGGAGGCAGGAGTGCAGGCTCATGCAGAACAGCCTCTGCACAGACTGTAGGTCATAAATATGTTGGGTTGGTGTTTGAGTTGATGTGGCTTTGTTAACCCAAACCCGAATGGGACCCTTCAAGGTAATTAATGAAAAGTCAGGCGTGGGACAGAGGAAGCTGCGAAAGGTACCGATCACAACACTGGCTCCTCGTTTTAACCATCAACACAATGTTAACACATAACTGAGTTAAGTTTCAGTGAGTCTATACGTGTGGGTGTGTGTGTGTGTGTGTTGTAGGGCTGCAACTAACTAACTATAAAATGTTTGAAAACAGTGAAAATAATCTGTTATAATATCTTAGAGCCCGAGGTGACATCTTTAAATGTATTTTTTGTTGGATCAAAAGTCCAAAACTCAAAGATATTCAGTTCACTACCCTGTATGACACATAAAGCTTGAGAAGCTGCAACCAGCAAATGTTTGCCATTTTTTATTGAAGAATTACTAAAATTAACAAAAAATGCTGATTACTGACGAATTGTTGCGGCTCTAGTGTGTTGTGTGTTTATGTGTTATTTGGATTTTTGGCCTATTTCCTTAATTGTATATTCATGGATCTTAATGGGATTATAGGTCCAATGTTCATTGGGATCCCATATAAAACACTAATAGGTCATAAACCATGTAATAAACAACTCAGATCTTATGGAATATAAGGTTATATTGTTTTTATGATTGCAGGGCTATGATATTTATTCCTCAATTAGTCTGTAAGCCACACATTTCTTAATAATTACAATTCATTTATGTATTCAACAGATTAGTAAATGATCTACATAAGCTCAGTGTGTCATTCAAAACAGTGGGTTTAGATCTCTTTTCTTCCTGTTGTGCTCCCTGCAGTGGCATTTGTAAACATCTTCAAGTGAAATCCCAAGAGCAAACATGTCCTAAAGCCTTCAGCAGGCTGCACTTCACCCCTCAGCTGGAAGAGGTTCAGAGCAGAGGACGTCTCTGTTTGAAGTCCAACAAGTGGCAGTAAAAGAAGTGCTGAGTGTAACTTGGAACAGGAAGCAATTACTTGATTTAAAGGGACATATCCAGAGTAAACAAAAGTCTGTTTTCTTACTGTTTTTGTTTTGATTTAGTAGCTGATACTGTTTCCAAAGCGAATACTAAACTTTTGTTTATTTTTAAAAATGAAGTGTCTCCTTTTAAAACACAAATAAGCCTCTGAATGATTTTAATAGATTTGTGCCACACACTGTTGAAATCTCACGAAATAATTCCAATTTTTCTTTCTTTTTCTTTTGTGTTTCCTAAATTGCAAAGCACAAACTTGATGAATCTGTAATAAACTGGGCTGACATGAGCTAAACACATAATGAATAATCCTACATGGGGCTGCAAAGGCGCTACACAATGGTCCAGTTTACCAAAGCAACTGAGAGCAAGGCTGGTGATTCAGGGTCATTAATAAAGCCCTCTTTGTGCCTCAGTTCATGATGGAGCAGGAAGGTTTTCAGATGTCTCTGCATTGTTTTAGGTTGACAGATTGAATCCACAAACTGAAAAAAATGAGGCAGAGGGATTTTTTTTTTGACATGTCTCTTCTTCTGTTGTTCTTTGGAGCAGTGCACCTCACTGACAACATACAAGTCACATTTGTTAGCTGGAAACTGGTATGAGGATTTCTTAAATCTGTGCATGTGCATATGCTAACTGTAACCCCAAAATGTAAACTTTTTTGAAAGCTTGTTTGTAAGTGTTTCTAAAACACAAATGTATCAACAAGCCAGGCCAGATATTCCAATTATAATTAAAATAGGCACAAAAAAAGATGATGACAGTAAAAAAATGATTAAGATTATGGACAGGAGGAGGAAAATGATGATGAAGACAAAAATAACAGAAAAAAATCCAGAACTATTCTACCACTGCTCCTTTCCTGGATCATATTTAAGCTCTTTTTCCCCCTTCTCACATGGAAATCCAGCTTAGCTCTCTATTAAAGCTGAGCGAGCCTTTTCCTGAGCTGCTCATATGTCATGTTAAAGACACTGCAGGAAGGCGGGGCGTACAACAGGGAGTTAGTAATGTCTGGGGCAAGAAACAGAGAAGTTGTGTGTGTGTGTGTGTGTGTGTGTTTTGAAGGGGGGGAGGAGGAACAAGAGTGAAAGTGAACAGGCTGAAATTTTGGCATGAAAGTGGGAGTGTTTGTGTCAGCAAAAGTGAGACGGAAAGCAACACAAAAAGAAAGGAGGGATGTTGTGACTGAAACCAAGGAAAATGGCCGTTCACGTGTGCTGTACTACAAGTTTGAGACATAAGGCACACTCTTTGAATTTACTTCACTGGCTACTGATAAAAAATGTAGGAAATCAAAATTTAAAAGATAGTTTGACATTTTGGGAAATGTGCTTGTTTGCTTTCTTTGCCGACAGTTAGATAAGATACAGTATGAAGATACCACTCTCATATCTGTACACTAAATATAAAGCTTGTATCCGCAGCAATGACAAGACTCCAGGAAGTCACTACTCCTTGCCAAGAGATAGTCACACATAATTTCACACAACTTGTCATTTTTAGACCTCATTTTGTATAGATTAAACAAATTACTGCGCTTTAAAGGTGCTGGTAGGCTGCCTTTGTTACATTTAGACACAGCCAGGCTACCAGTTTCCACCTGTTTCCAGTCTGAATGCTATGCAAAGCTAAAAGGCAGCAGGCAGTAGCTTCATATTTAGAATCAAAACATGAGAGTGGTATCAATTTTCTCATCTAAATCTCGGCAATAAAAGACATCATTCCCAAAATGTTGAACTATTCCTTTAATCTTCACAGATGTTTCTACTATTATATACAAAATGAATAAAAAAGATCAAATTTTAACAGCACCGTGCTCATGATAAAATGTGTGCATGTCACTTTTTATAGCTGAGCTGGTAACTTGTTTTTTTTTAAACTCCGGGTATAAAGTTTATAAATGATAAAGTTGGCATGGATTTTTAAACATTTTTAATGATTAAATGGGATTAGAGAGTCGTTGCAGACTTGAGGCCCCTGGTGTGGATCAGTCAGACAGCAGCAGACAGTTCAGGGCTGGCGGCAGTCAAACAGGTAAACCTCTGGAGCCAGCTGCTTCCACTCAGCCCAGACCCCCCCCCTCCACCATCCCCGACTCAACCTCACTTGCAGACACACACGTGAGGAAAAAAAAAGTTAAAAGCCTGTAGTCAGGCATAAAAAAAGAAATTTAGTGGCACTAGAAAGAGAATATTTCCAGAGTAATGACATTATTTTAGCTAATCAGGTAATCCATTAGACATTATCTGATATCAAAAATCAAGTCAGTCAGCAATCACGGCATGCACCCATGTTTTTAGGTACTGCCAAGGCAATCAGACTGTTTCAGATGAGACGATAAGATGTCCCTAAAGTGCTCCAGAAAAACATAAACATTTCTGTCCTTCCCTCTCATATTTAGAAGAAATAGATTGCCGTCTCTGGTATTCATTCTCACAGTGTAAACTCATTCTGCATTGTCTGTTCTTCCTCTCTATGCTCAAGAGCCTGTGGTCAATTCCAAAAAACATAACTGTTACAACACTTCTCCTGTCAAGTTTGTGGTCGGTCCCAGAAATTAATTTAGTCGGCCAAGATGGCAATGCAGCAGAAAATTATGGACTTCTGTCTGCCTTTCAGGCATGAGATTATTTACTGAGACAGTCAAACATAAAACCCAGTAACTAGATTTGTAAAGAGAAGGATGTAAATATTTAGATTAGTGGCTGACCTATGGCTGCACCTCAGGCAGCAGGCAAGAGGATAACATCATTCATGCTATAAAACAAGGTTTTTCACTATTTCAGCTGAACAATCGGTGTAAAGTCAGGACAGTGCTCTGGAATGTGTAGTGCAATGTCTTCCTCAATACTCTAAATGTTTTACGACAAGGGCTACAGTAGGATTTATGAACCACGCAATCAGTTCCAGATTTGCAAAACCAAACATTGAAAATGTTTGTTTATTTGCAAAATGAAAATGTGAATAGTCTGGTGATATATGACTCCCTCTCTTTGAAATTATTAAGTGCAGGCAAAACACAAGATGAGAGTCTTGTTGTTTGCGTGTCTCACTTTCTGCACTTTTCTTCACTCATTTGTTTGGCACCTCCCTGCTGGCAGTGAAGCTGAATAAATTAATCATCCTGTGTCTGATTATACACACGAGTTTCTTAGGTTTTTTCCCGCTTCTTAGTTGAAACTATAAAGGGGGTGCCATTAGATATTCTCTTCTTGTTGGACTATCTTTGCCTGAAGCGACAAATTGTCATGGCTTAGAGAAGAACTGACTCATTCCTCTGCGGCCGTTTCGTTTTACAACCGCCCCTGAATGGCGTATCAGCTTCCAGTGAGTCCTTGGCCTTTGTTTGGAGAAAAGGAAACAACAGCTGTTGCTTTCACAGGATTTTCTAACCCATGGGTCCTTTGAAAGAAAAAATCTCCTTTTTTTCTCTTTAAAACAAAAAAGTGAAAAGTCCCCTTGCCAGAGGAACAGCTCCAAACCAACACCACCAGTAGACCTTTCTCTCTGTTTCTGACACCTATACACTTTCCATCTTTTTCTTTCTGTCTCACACAAACATGCATACGCAGTCTTTTCCTCTCTGTGTTGAGGGGAGGAGGGGGTGAGGTAAACTCACAGGTTCAGCTCCTTCTTTCACCTGTCTCATTATTAGTGGCGATGAAGGACACAGTCAGAATTCCCTCCAATTATTCTGTCTGTGAGCCGCCTGTCTCCCTCCCGTCCACCTGTTGACAGAACTGCTAAATGAGTCGCGGGCAGGAATGTTAATCAAAGAATCTGACATGTTGCTGGAGATTTGGCCTTCAGCCTCTCGTTGGGCCTCTCGGACAGGTGGCTTTGTCTCTGTGGAGCAGATCTAATATCAGGACTATGGTATATTTTAAAGCCTCTGAAAAGCTGGTTTCAAATCTAATCTATTTCTATTTAACATTAAATATTCATGACTGAATGTGCAATGAAAGATCTTCAGGTATTATTTAGTAAAAGTTAACTCTCAAAAACTCAGTTTATCTTCCTTGGAACTATGTTGATGTGATTTGATCAGATTTGAGTGACAGTGGCCTGCAAACACAAGCAATCAAACCCTCAACTGTCATCACATTTTGATACAAATATTGCTAAATCCTGATTGATGCTCAGAAGTACGACGCTACCTTTTTCCAGGTGAACCGCAGTCACGTAGCACCACTAAGAATAGCCCAGACAAAAACACAAATGCCGAAATCTCTGATGTAAGAAAAACAAAATATTCCAACGTTGGCAGAAAATGTTGTGTTCAACTTGGACCCCATCACTCAAAGTAAGAAGATAATTATGAAAATAAATCTTAGACTTTAGCTAATGTTGTCTTGGCATTTTTGTCTGTTTTCAGGAAGTCAAAAGAGCTCCAAGAGTTACATAGAAGTCTTTGTAATTTGTCCTTTTCTGAACACAATTGAGGATCTTTAAAAGACAGATTTGTCTAAAGGTTTGGCTTCTTCTCAACTTTTGTTTTAGCCTTCACTTGAGCCAGTTCTGCTTATTGGCTTTAAGATCTTTCTGTTCTCTATGTATCTTGCATCCAAGGCACAGTGGCAAGCTGGCTCTGCTAATCTGTCATTTCTTTTCATCTCCATAAATCAGCAGAATCCTGCAGACAAAAAAACAGTTTACAGATAATGCATGCCTCCAAATCTCATTTAATGCTGTCAAACATAATTAAAGACAATAGAGGTCGCTTTCTGTACTGTAATGTGTAACATTTGTGCTGGAAATATGACTCTCTAATTCATTTGTTTGTGGTTTGGCTATCAGAAGGAGATGTTGTGAAGACGCGTTGGTGTTTTGCTCATCTGTCAACATGCAGTACAGTTAATACAGTATCCAAGAAACAGAATAATAATGTTTTTTCTTTTGTGCAAGTTGATCAAAGATTGTGGCACGAGGCGGTGAGAGCTGCAGCGGGAGGAGAGGATTGTATGATGAGGTTAGTGGGACAAATTCATCGTGTAGCTGAAGGGCCCCAGGGCAGAAGAGATCATAATCAAACAACACACAAACTAATTGCAGAGCATTATGGTGCAGGTTCGGCAGCTGAGATGTTTGATGTGTGTGTGTGTGTGTGTGTGTGTGTGTGTGTGTGTGTGTGTGTGTACGTGTGCTCTGGCCTCATTCTGGGGGTAAACCACAATGTTTAATCTTGACATTAGTACTCCTTTTAGCAGACGTGAAGTCAAGCTGTGTATGTTTGGTGGTGGTTAACCAGCCAAAAAAAAAATCCTAATGAGATACCTGTGTACACTCATCAGCGGGGCTTAGTCGAAACATTTGTTAAGTGTGAGGAACACAACATAACTTAATGATACTGTAGAAATATGCTTCCTGCTATCTTTGATTGCATAAAACTTCCATCTTGAAATATATAATTTTACTAAAATAAGGCTTCATTCATTGATGCCATCTGTTTCGTGATTTTCAAGTAAAATTGGCATCATTTCTCGCCTCATAAAACCTTTCCAGATTGAATTTCCATTGCTGTCTCTGCTGCTATTTCCTTATAAAATTTCTTTTTATTTGAATGACAAGTAATTAACGTGTTTGATTCCTTTTAGTAGGCTGCTACTTATCCAGGAATGAAGTGGAGGCGGATGTATGAGCACATACATCCTTGAAACCCTAGTGTGACTGGATTCAGGCTATTTAGCACCAGATGATGCTAAACTTGGGCTAATGAGGACGATATTTCTCCCTAATCTACCGTGTCTTCAGTTTAATAGATCCTAGGCATTCCTAGAAGGGCATTTTTTAAATTCTCACTCACTCTGTTTGTGCGTAAATGGGCCAGCTGGCTGCTCTCAGCTGTTTACTCGGTTTCACTCTCTGTTGGTCCTTGTAAGGTGGAGACATGCTACGTTTGCTGAGAGATGAGGTGTGTAGCCACCATTTGGCTGCAGCAAAACTCTTCCCAGTGTTGATATTTTACTGTCAGGGTTCAGTTTGTATTATGAGATGGAGAAGGAGTGGAACAGAGTATGACGTAGCTGCCTTCAATTTGTCATTGTGGACCTCCTCCTTCGTAAACACAATTTTTACCACCACTGCTGTCCAACCTCAGTGTTTACCAAAAGGGAAATTACCAGGTTCATTCGCAGGGTTCGTCATGTTGTCATCGCAGCTTCCCTCAAACCACTTCAAGTGCGAAATCTGCACAAAGACATTTGTGTTATGATAAGCTGGATCACTGGCATTTGGGAAATAGTTTTTCTTGCTGTCTTGACTGTGTGATGAAATAATGCACACAATGCACAATTCACTTCACACACAAAGTCATTTTAATCTACTTAAGCTGTCTAAGTTTCCTGACCATCTGCAGCTGAAGAATAATTGTATTTTAATATGGCTGTTTTGTGTGTGGGATGTAGAGCTGCAACAATCAGTCAATTCATCTATTGGTCAATAGTCAACAAAGGGGGTTTTCAACTCTTCATAATATAGTAAATTGATATATTTCAACAACTATAGGATGGATGGCCATGAAATAAGGTACGGATATCCATGGTACCTAGTGGAGGAATGCTAATAACTTTGGTGATTGTCTGACTTTTTATTGATCCCCAAAGTTTTCAGTCATCCTGGGAAATATCGTAGATGGATTGGCACAAAATTGTGTGCAGACATTTGTGGTTCCCAGATGCCGTATTCTAATGACTTTGGTGATCCTCTACCTTTCCCTCGACTGCCACCATGAGGTTGAAATGGTTTTTTGTGAAATATCTCAACTTTTGAATGGCTTTCCATGAAATTTGGAACACCTCAGGATGAATTGTAATAGCTTTGGCGATCCCCTGTCTTTTCATCTAGTGCCACCATTGGGTCAAACTTTTAATCTGTCCAGTACTTTGGTTTATGAATAAATACCTGCAAAACTATACATTCCAACATAGCCAGCTGTACTTTGTGTTTAATGCTAGTTAGCAAATGTTAGCGTGCCGACACTAGCTTTTAGCTTAAAGCACTGCCGTGCCAAAGTAAACAGAGCTGCTAGCAGGACTATTAGTCTTATTGATTTGTCACTTTGATTATTTCCAATACAAACCCTTGTACTTTTAAATGTAAACCGCTACAAATTTATTTCTTTGATCTGTAAAACTTGGACTGCAACAATTATTTAAAAAAATTATTTTTTCTTTTAATTACTAGATTTTTTTTCAATTAAATGTTTAAGTTATGTTAGTAAATAGTGAAAATAAAATGTCCATCACAATTTCCCAGAGTCCAATGGGGTGTCTTTAAATTGCTTGCTTTATTCGACCAACAGTCCAAAACCCAAATATACTTAAATTTACAATGATATAAAACCAAGAAAAGCAGAGAACAGAGGATGTATCACTACAATGAATGAATTCTGTTTCTGTTGGTTATTTCAGCAATAAATGAAACTTTGTCTTCACCCTCCAGTTTGAAAACAAAAAACCCCAAAACATACACAACAAATGCCACCTTTTGGTTTTAGAAAGGGGAAGATCCTGCTGACACCCGGCCTGCCCTCCCTCCTTCGCACCTCTAAGAGCTTCCAGGACCTAATGCTGTTAAACAAACAAAAACTTCAAGGAGAAGAGCAAAGGGCACAGAGCCACATTTAACTTTCTAACCCTTTGCTTACATAATCTTAGCCCCTGTTAGATAACACCTTTTGTTGCTTTATTTATCTTTTCATTCATGCACTAATTGTTTTCTATGCAGCTTGTGCAGCCATTCAGAAACTGTTGATAATTTGGAACATGTGTATTTTAGTGAAGCCTCAGGTTTGACCCAATACGTGCAGCATAATGCAGATCGTTCAATTCATGTAAATACCTTCACTCAGCACTCACTATTATCTAATGAGCAGCTTTGGTGTGCTCTTTGTCACTCACAGTTAATCAACAAAGGGAAACGTGTTAGTGGCACTCAGAGGAATTAAGTGCAATCAAACAAAGTGACCACATTGTGAAACTTTCTGATCTCCTTTCAAATCCCTGCTTGACTGAGCTCCGCTCAACAGCAGCCAAAGTAAACTACCTCTGTTCATGCACCTTGAATGCAAGCAGCACTGGAGATGCTCCAGATCCCTCTAAAGCTCTTTGTTTGAGAAGCTCTTTTAACTGGAAACTGTACTGTAAAAGATATGTAATTATCCAAAGCTGGCTCATAAAGACAGAAAAATCTTTGCTTCAGGTTACCCTGGAGGTTTGTTAATGCAAGAAAAGCTGTAGACAATTTGTAACCAGGTGCATTTGGCTACCTATTGCAGTGCAACACTTAAACACTAATTCATGTTGTTCTGAAGGGTGTAAGACAAAGAAAGAGCGGTTATGACAGGCAGCAGATCATTAAATTAAAAAAAAAAACTGACAAAGAGACAGATGGAACTGAAACTTGTGCGATTCGAAACTTGAAACTGAAACTTGGATCAGAAACTTGTGTACTGAACCGCAGTTGCAGACTTGAAATTCAGCAGAGAGTGTGGCAGCAGTCTTGTGTCAATAGTAATGCAGGTGGAACAACATTTTCAGTAAAGTGCATCATATGTGAGTCTTCTGTGTGAAAGCTGCATTGGTTTTGTGCCTTTAACTGCTGGTCAGAACCCCAGTTGGGTCTTGATCTTTTTGGTGGTGTCCCCACATAACCAGAGCAGAAATATGTTTTCATCAGCCTGGGGTTGGATTTCTCTTTTGGTTTCTTTGGCTGAAAAAGTTTCAAGAACCTTGCCTGTCTTAATATTTGTTTCTTCCTGAATGGACCTCGCTGTGGTCAGATTTCCCCACAAAATTAACGCTGGTCACAGGAACGATAAACCGCTGATTAACCGCAGCTTCAAATCCACTTAGAATTCATATTATGAAGCAGAAATATTCAAGTCATTTCAGACAGGCAAAGAGTCCAAGAGGTGCAGAGAAAGATAGGAAGTTAGCAGGCAGAAAAGAGGTGGAACTGTGCAGTGAAAACAGAAGACAGGTCCACACTAATTTGCTCAAATGAATCCTGATGCAGCACAGAAAGATTCTTAGAGCGGAGAGTCCCTCGGTGACCAATCCCATCTCACGATGCCGCGCCACAGGAAATGGCCGGGGCCTTTAGTCTGACTGGCGTATGACTCTATATTCCGTCTCTGTTCTGGTGCGAGGCCTCGCCACTGACAGACATGGGAAACATCAAAACAATTGTGCACCGCAAAGTTGTCGGAGGAGAAAAAAAACATGTTGGCATCGAGTGCTGCTTAAGATTATACACAGATTCACAGCACACCAGGCAGAAAAGATTTACACACCCACTGAAGAGAGAGACGGTAACATGTTCTAGCCAAGGCAAACCCACTCTCGTGTTTATGGACATTTTTTCTCTTGCAGACCACAGGCTTTCCGGCGGTGGCTTTTGGATGGGTCCATGAGAGTGTGTTTGTGTGTGTCTGTGATTTTTTTCCACACTAAATCTCAGTCTAATCAGTATTTTAATTCTAATTGCATGTTTAGATTTTTTGGAGGGCTTTGATGTTTAACTATAGCCCGCTTTGGGAGAACAACCTAATTACAAATTTACGATTAGCAAGTAATCAGGCAGATCTTTTCTTGTGGCGCTGCCTCATGAGTTAGAAAATCACCTGCAGTCACATAACATAACAGAGAGATTAAATGAGTGGTATTTTTTCATTTTGTTAGCAGCATACTGTATAAGGTACATCAAAGATTCCACCATTACAGCGATTACTGTGAAAAACAAAACAGGCAATATAAAACTGCAGTGTGCAATGTTTTACAAAGTTTATTTGAAGAGCTTATTATTTTTGATTTTTATTTTAAAAAAGGATTTGGGAACTTATACGTTTTTATTTTGAATTGAAAAGTGCAAAAATGCCCTCCATGCATGTTTTATGAAGTATAAAAATACTTTTTTCCACAAAAAGTTTAATTATGTAAAAAAAAAAAAAAATCATAATTGATTAAAAATATTGAAAATCATGCTTGTATGTGCACATCTACATCAATTAACACTCATTAATTAAATTGGAAGAAAGCAGACTTAAAGAATACACTCTGTAGGTCAAACTTGTATTGTTTTATTCTTTTTTTTTTCAACCAACTTATGTTCAAACAGATCTTTGGTCTTAAATCGGCCATTTGCTTGCGATTTTTCTCCTCACGTTATATCACTAGTTCACAGTTCTAAACTGTGCTTTACTTTAAGCTACAGTGATTAGCATTTAGTTACAGCAGGAAACAAAATATTTGAATATGTGAGGGACATAATATCTGTGTAGAAATCAGTTTAAACCTAGCCTGGAACTGCCAAACCAAGAACCTCTCAGTTCATTTTCCGTTTCCAAGGGGCGTTATCGACAGGCACAGACCAAGATGCCTCTGGACACAATTGGATAGACCTGCAACCAATCAGAGCAACGAAACATGTGGTGTAGAGCTGAACGATGGAAAAATGTAAACAGACTGCAGCATAAAGTACAGCATTTTTAAATCTTTCTTATCAACAAAAGCTGAAAGTGTTTTTCCTTCTTTTAGAGAAAATGTACCGTCCTCTTTGTTTAATACTGTCGTGATAGCAGATTCAACAGACTGTTCCGAATCAGCGGCAGCCATCTTGGTTGTTTATGAAAATGCCTCATCGGTGCTCCTCTGTACAGTCATTGTATCAAACCTGCTCCATAATAGATAAACGGTTGTGATTGGCCTGACCCGGGCTAAGTCCGCTGGAAATCTGTCTGACGGGGAGGGGGGCCCAGATGCACCTGCCAGAGCAAATAAAACATGAGCTTGCAGATTCGTCTGGTTCCCAGGCTAGTTTAAACCTATCTGCTTCTGTTGAAATAGATCTTTTTTTCGTGAAAATCCGTTAAAACAAAAAATGGTGAGTGGTGAAGTATTTATGTGAAAGGAAATAATTTTACTCAATTTTCCACAGAAAGACAAAGGAGGGAAGTATTTTGGCTAAACCTGTAATTTTAACTCAAACCACATAAGAAATTGTGTGACAGATAATACTACGTGTTGCCCTCAAAGCCAATGACAATTTCAGGAGGGTAAAAAAAAAGTTAAAATTATGAATCTGATCCCGGTGATGGCTTGAGCTTGTTGGGAATATCATGTTTTCATGCTTTGTAGTGTTTTTGCAGATGGCCAGCTGCTAGTGGTTTGGCCAGCCATGGGAAATCTCCCTCCCATTAGCTTGTCTCCTGCCCTTAGTCATCTCTCTTATCTTCTGGCTCAGCCCAGTGAGAGAGCAGTCCTCCGACAAATGGACAGAAATATTTCCCCATGAATGGAGCTATAGATAAAATCTTCCCCCATGATACCCTAGAGCATAGCCCTTCTCTCAGGATGCTACCCTGAGCTATCGGGGCTACATTCAGGCCTTCCAGCTACTAAACTATTTTAATGAATACACAATTAGAGCAGTGCTGGGTCAACTAAGGCCTAAGGCTCCAGATGCCATCCGTGTAAGACATGCACTCGCTTAGATATTTGACAACAATTCAGCCTTTGCAGTTTTGTCACAATTACTGTAGCTGTGCAGGAAATCATTTTGTGTGAGTCAGTCAAGTAATTTCACAACTTAAAGTGAATCGTTTAAAAGAGCCGGTGTTACATGTGAAACTGTATCTTACTGTATCTCTTTCGAGTGGCACATGTGTAACATTTCCTGCAATTAACTGAAAAGTTGTGCATGTTAGCTGCATTAAGTTGAAACCATTTGAATTTTTTTTTGCAACTAGGTTGATGCAATCAAAATGTGCAAATATGATAATATACATATCTCATGTTTTATAGTTTGATATCAACACAGTTGTAGATTTTGGCCTCAAGACTTGGAATTGAGTCAGACTTACAAGATAAGGTTAGTGTTACTCTATATTTTTCTCATTGTCAACAAATCCCGTAAGTCTGTCTCTCAATGTCTTTGGCACTCAGCCTCAAGCCTGTTTGTTCCTGCTGAAGATGTTAATTTTCAAAAACTGGTCACAAATATAGTTTAGTTTTTAAGAAAGGTTAATTTTCCAAAGCAGCTCAGTTGTGTATTTTTCTAGCAAATGTTACTCTAACAGGAGTAAATGGTTTATTTGTAGATGATTGTTTTCAGCTGTGGATTAATACATTTGGTCCTCTAGTGCATATTTAAGGCAACAGGACGATTTATGTGGGATTGGCTCAAAATAAACTACAATGGCTCTGTTTATTGTAATGAAGGATCATGTCACCCCATGCAACAGTGTGGCTCATTGATGTGTTTTGAATTGTTTTTGGACAACAATGGAGTTCTTTGACATAGAGAAATAAGATATAACAGGCTTTGGTTACACAAACAGTACTTTTTTAGGAAGATCAATTCATTGTTGCTTTTTGAAATCTTTATGAGATTTGTTGACATTAAGAGAAATATAAATAATCACCAGACTTATCCTTCAAGTCACAAAAAAGGAAATGAGGCCTGTATTGGATTTGACTGTTGCAAGACTTGACTTGAAACTTGAAAACAAAAACATTCAAGTCCACTTTGCATATTTAATTAATAGGCTTATGTATTGAAAATACTTGGACTCAGCTCTGTGAAAATACTCATAACAAATTCTTGGAAGGAAAAAGTTCAAATGCTTTCTCATGTTAATGGGCGGCATCCTGAGACCTGAAAAACAGGCAACTGGCTTTAGATTTGGTTATGAAGACTTAAAACATGACCTCAATTCGCCCTCTAGGACTTGAGACTTGCTTTGGATGACTCAGACTTAAAAACAGACTGCACCCAGCTGATGGTGTAAACAATAACTGTGTGCAATTTTGAAAGTTTGTAATATGGACCTCAGAAAAATACTGTATGATAGTTTCAATAATTGCATGATTACCATCTTACATGTTGTGTATTCTCCATAATAATAATGATCATCAATAAAATTAACTTGGTGGTGAACATCTTTTGGTCTATTTAATAAGATTTACCATCGTCTATCATACTGGGAAAAGGTGGATGTTGATCATGACTGATAGCCAATGCAGATGTCTAGGCATGTTATGTTTCAGCACATGTCACATTAATCAGATTATACAAATTATGGTTGAATATTAATATTTGCAGTATAATCAGATGAGATGAACTCTTCCTATGCCACTTGAAAATATAAAGAATGTCTTATAATAGTCTGGACATTTCAGTTGAAGTCAGGGTACAAACAAGTCATACATGCACATGACTGTCAGAGAGCCACTTGAATTGCAGCTGGGGATGTAAAACATAATTTAGAATTAAAATTTCTAATCTATAAAATAGTTTCGATATACAGAAGCTCCCAGTTATATCTCCACCGAGGCCTTATCTGAAATTAGCTGACTTTTCATAGTGAACCCATGAACAATCTGAGACCTGAGGCAGTGAGAAGTCATCTCTGTTTTATGCCAGCTCATTTTTCTGCTTGTTTGCTCGCTCATACAGCCTCCGCCTGCACACCCTGACACAGCAGCAGACATTCTTTGTCAGAAGTGGAAGATAGCACCAGCAAGAGATGAAAAGATAAGGAAAGACTGTCATGACATGTATGTTGTCTTTGGAGAAAAAATTAGAGGCGCAAAATCACTGAAGGAATTCCTGCTTTCTGACTAAACTCTCCTGTGGTGTTTAAATCATAGAAGGAGCCTATTTCTAATGCATCTAAAAATGTGGTACACTTTGTCCAACACCAGCAAAACCAACACGGAAGTCGTGCAAACAGCTGAAGTATTTGCCACATGTACTGTAACGTGATGAAAACAGAGCTGTTGAGAAACCAAATTGTGGTCAAAAAAACAAAACAGTAACTGAGATGGAGAGAGCTGTCGTGGTCCATTTCAAACATGTTTTGCCTCGGGGACTGTTTGCCAGCTGCATTTCATAAGCGTTCCTCCAACCAAAGACGCAGGTTAAAAAAAAAGGTCTGAGACCAAACTCCTTCAGGTTTTGAATCTGGGCCTCCAAACGCTTTACTTCATTATTTTAATTTCCTCTGTCCCAACTTGTATGAGTAAGTTTTCAATTTCCTACTGTGAACATTCCTTTGAGCTCAGCAGACTGCAGGGGACATGGCATGTTGATGAGACTGTCATTACTGAATCACTTTCACATACTAAATGCTTTTAAAGTCTTCGAATAAGCTTCTATTTTTTTTTTTCAAAATTGAGTAATCTTGAGAAAATCATTTGACTCGTGGGAAAGAAGAGAAGAAGCGAGTCAATTAGCGTGAGCAGTGATACGTAACCATGCAGACAAAAGAGAAAAGAGACTCACGCTTTGTTAACAGAAGCTCCTCGGAGCGTATAAGCTATCTCTTCTATTTGTTGTCAATTCTGCACCTCTGTGCCACAGTTTAACTTTTCCATTCTCTACAGGCACATATAAGAGCCATTGTACTGTATGTGCTTTCCAGCAGGCCCTCCGCCAACATGGCATACTCAGTGATGTCATGTAAATTCCTCCGGCAGTGTATCTTTTACTAGTGTCAGCTCTTATAATTCAGAGGAGGCAACCCGCCTGATATCACAAGTGACAACCTGTTGATGTGTTTTTGCTGCGCAGTGAGGGAGTTGCTAGGCGCTTTTTTAGTTGGCAATTAATTTCAGCTCTGGCCAAGGGTGGGTGTGACGGTCTAAATGGCTCGGAGGGTTTGACAGCCAGCCAAGAGAGTGTGAGAGCGAGTGAGAGAAAAACAGAGAAAGAGAAGGGAACGCCAGCACGAGAGATTTCTTCAGCTGACTTTATTTTTATGACCGGCAAACCACAGTAAACAAACAAAAAAGCATATAAATTGTTCATGGACTACCCTCTAAAACCGAAACCCTAGAAGCAGTTCTGTAGCAAGAAACAAGTCTCTTGGATCACAAACATTCAATGAGTTTTTAAAATCTTTTTTTTTATGAAACCACCGCGGATTTGTAGATAATGCAATGAGACAATTTATAAACTTTATATTATGTTCAGCTTCAACTGTAACTGTGAGTTCTTTTGAGAGCTTTAAAGTCAGACAAGCAATTCAAATTCAAACAAAAAGTACATTTCTTCTTTGTGTCTTGACTATATTCAGATACCCTGCAAGAGTCATTACACAGCTTAACTGCATCACTGTGAAATTTCTCTATGTGCCATACTAAATGAAAACTAAAATGTCATCTGCACAGCCCAGGATTGATGTGTCTGCAGCAGTGTTGCCTTTTTAATGTTGAAATATACAAACTTGAAAATGTAATGCTTGTTTAGACAGGAAGGAGACAAACTGTACCGTTTTGTCATTTCTCTCCCTGTTAAGCTGGAATGAAGGTGTTTGACGCCCTGAGAGTGGAGAATATTCCTACCAAACTCTTACCAACACCACACAGGAATAAAGATGCCACATATACAAATAGGAAGTTAGATACAGATATCTTGTGTATGTTCTTCATAGTGAGACTAACCTGCTGATGTCTGTCCTTCTTAATGGATCCTTTGCTATAGTACAAAAGAAGAAAGTAAGGCTTTACATAAATTGGCTCATGGGAGGAAGAACATAATGTTTATCAGGGCTGACATGGCTGGTTCTTTTTAATGGATGATTTTGGATTATTTCGTGTATTTTAATAGATGAAGAAATGGGGGACAAAATCTACAGCCCTTGTTCCATGCCAAGATGCATTTTAAAGTTCAGTTGAAGCTTATATGAGGCTTCAGAGGTCTGAGTTAGATAAATTGCATGAGTATCTTTGTTCTGGTAGTCAGACTTAGATTTATTGCTGTTTTGTTTCAAGAACAAACCTTCATGCAACTACCCAACCCCACCAAAAAGATGATATTGGACAATTCATCAAAACCCCATCCAGTTCTAACATTTTAAAAAATTTCACTTTCTACAATATTTGATCAAGTCAACAATGGTACAGTATAAGACAGGGAAAGGTTGTGGTTAGGGCAAATAAACTATGGTAGGGTGAGGCAATGAAAACACTTGCTTAAGTAAAAGGGCAAACATTAACTTTAGATCTGTGATTGTATGCAAACTCCACTCTGCTTCATGCAAGTCACATGACATCCACTCCCTAACCTTTTGCCTCACTATTTAAAGGGCACCCTATTTTCTTCATAGGAATCAAATATTAGAATTGGATGTAAATTGTGAGGTGTAGAATTACCCAATATAGTGCTTAATTTGAAGGGATACTGAGCTGGACTACCAGGACTATCTTATCCCTCCACTACAGCTCAGCAAGGACATACAGGGTAAACACAAAGAGGGAATATCATACTTAAAAGAGAGCAACTGTTGAATAAACCCACTTGATTTGGCTAAAGCCTCATATGACATGGTGTTAGAGTGTTGTATTAAGATGCACTTAATGAGACCCTGTCCTTTTAACTAAATGGTCTCTTGAATGTTGAATTACTCTTCAAAGTCAACTGTCAAAAACATAGTTTTACTGAAATGTTGTGTGATCCAAAGCAGCTTATGCAACATTGCATTTTACAGTATTTACAAAACTAATTTAAAAAGCAGTATATGAAACACATTTTTTCATGTTCCAGTCGGACAATGTTTTTCTTTGTTTTCAGGGTTTTTTTTGAGTCTGATCCGGTGTGTTGTGGTCATTTACTCTGGGCAGGGACTTTAACTAATGGAGACTAACAACATCTGGACTCACTAAAGCGCTATTAGCAGCTCGCTTATAATTGGCCCTGACCCCTTATTCTGAGAGGTCATTGGTCAGAAAAGGTTGGGTAGTTTAGGAACAGGAAAATTAACTTCCTGTTATTCAATGATAATGACCACATTAGGTGCAAAGTTAACTAAGGGTCATTAGAAAGAACATCGAACACATACAGCTGCTTTTTAGAGAAATATTGGTTGGATTTACTGAAATGGAAAACAGCGAAGTTAAGAATATTGTTGTATTAACCTTATACAAGTTCAGCCAAACCACTATGGGAATTTGCATGCCTTAAGTCAATATACTGCCTGCTGATGTGTTGCCTGCAAAATGGTTTGACATTTTAATGTTGTCAGAATTTGACCAATTGCACATAATACTAAATATGCAGGACATGAGCGTGTGTATATATAATATGCGGTTGTGTCGGTATGAAAGCCCAGGCTTTGCAAATACTACATCAAACAACATGCTCATAAATTGTAATGAATGTTATTTATCTCAAAGAGCCACCAAAATAACTCTGAATATTAAAATCCACCTGTGTATTCATTAAGTTCCATCTTTCTTTTTTATGCGTTTGTGAGTAAAGCAGGAATCCTTTCATCATTATTAGATGCCAGCTTTTTGTTCTCTGGTTCAAAAAACATAAACTTTGACTGTAATCTTTGAAGCTTATGCTGCCTGCAGCGATTGGAAAAACGTCTCACTGAGGCCACTGCTCACTGCTGGTCACGTACGGAGACAGAAAGGGCCCAAGGCTCACTGCTCTGCTTCTAACTAACTCCATATGCTTCGGGTCTGGACATCCAACTGACTTCTAAGACTGTTGCAGAGTGGTGCAACATAAACTTAGCATCTCATCTGAGTGGGGCCATGGGTAAACCCCTTCCCATGCTCTAAAGAGAAGCATCTGTCCCCCATCGCTCTCACTATCCACCTCGCCCATCGCCAAAGGCTCTGACAGTGACGTGGCTCACATTTGAAATCTTTGATGCCTTAAAGAATTCAGAGTTTCCCTATTTATTTAGCTTTATACAAATAAAATTATCCTGAAGAATCACAAAGGTCGGAAGTTTTAATAACTAATACTTACAGTAAGAGTTTAAACAAGCAGCACGTAAAGGCTCCTTTTTTCTTGTTTTTGTTAAGGTCTAAGACACTTGGATCCTTCTTTTTGTGAGGAATTTTTGTTGAGAACTCTTTACAGAATGGGATGGTGAAAGGGACTGCTGGCACTGAGATTGGATTTGTGAATGAGCGGGATAAGAAAGACTACAACAGGTAACAAGGACCTACTGCTGAGAGACAGATGGCTGAACCACACAATAAGAGGCCCGTACACTAACTGGAAGCTCTTGTGTGTGTGTGTGTGTGTGTGTGAGAGAGAGAGTATTAATGTGTGCGTGTAAGACTTCCTTTTGATTTGCTGCATATCAATTTGTCCAATGAGCAATGAAAGAATGTCTCATGAATGACTGTTTCACAGAGCAGCTACTGACATTTCTTTGGAGGTTACTCACTCCCTGCTCTCTAATGAGCGATGTAAATGTGGCCGCTCACACGAAAAAATACTTGACAACATGATTGCTGGATTTCACAGTACACATTATGACAGTAAATTGAATTACAAATTCTCCTGAGAACGTCAATTTGAACAGTAGAAATAGAATAAAATAAAAGGATTATTGGTCGGGAGAATATACATAGAATTTGAAAAGTTTTTTTCAAGGTTATTTTTTGGCATTTTTGCTTTTATTGGACTGATATGTGAAAAGAGTTATTAATGGTAATCAGGGGCATACACATCAGTGCAGTTGTTTCCTATCTTGAAATAGTGTTTGATGATAGATGTGGTGGAAACAGTATTATTTTAAGTAAAAAATAAATATATTGTAAATTGGGGGAAATTCACATCACAAGATTTAATGCAGTTTTGTTTTAAACATATTATTATTAACTATAGTAAATGCTCAATTGAATTAAAGTAACATCCTGATAGATTTGGATTTGCAAACTCTCTTTTTTTGTACTTGCTGGACATTAAAATTGGTCACAATATCTTTGACAAAACAACTCATCCATCACACAGATGATGATCTCCCAATAAAGGTGCTGGGCACAACTGCATGTCAAAGTAAAAAAAAATTATGAGGGCTGAACTTAGTGTTCGGAGGTGCTCAGCTCTTCAGAAATCTTTGTGATTTATAGTTCATGGTGTATCTCATCACATTACTGGCTTGAATTCATAAACGAAGTGTTGTGTACACAGAGTGTCTATGAATGTCAGCTCTGTAGTGTAATGGTGATCCTACACTGTTAGATATGCGTAATGTATTCATTATAGAGAAAGTGAAAGGTGTGATATACCTTTTGCATCTCCAGTTTCCTTTAGTCTGCTTTGTCAATTCAGTAATTTCCAACATTTCCCAGAACTAAGCCACGTTTACTTGCCTTAAAAGTCAGGATCACACTGTTTCAAGTCTATCTTAAATCAATACTGACATGCCCATATGCACATTGTAAGTGTTACTGGTCGCTGCAATTGTTCCTCCTATCCGTACTGGCTGCAGAAATCCCTTCTTGAAGCAATTTCATTGTGAGTGATGGGGGACAGAATCCACAGTCGTACTGTGCAATTACACATTGTAAAGTTCAGCTGAAGCTTATATGAGGCTTCAGCAGTCTGAGTTAGACAAATTAAGTGGTTTTCTTCCAAATTACAGTGTTTTTAGTATAAAATTCTGCCTTTGTGCTTCCACAGTTGCAGCAGGATAGTAACACAAATCGGGAACATTGTACTTAAGTTTGGAAGATTCTCACTTTTTGTGTCTAACTCAGACTGCAGCGACTTCATATTAGATTTAGCTGAACTTTAGAATTCATTTTTACACAGAAAGGGACTTTGGATTTTGTCCCCCATCACTTACATTGAAATTTCTTTTAGAGGGAATATTTTCAGGAACAGCATGGAGAGAAGGAGCAATTGCAGCAACAGATAACTGTCAGTGCACATATGGGCCGGTATTGTT
This sequence comes from Thunnus thynnus, assembly GCF_963924715.1. Classification (NCBI taxonomy): domain Eukaryota; kingdom Metazoa; phylum Chordata; class Actinopteri; order Scombriformes; family Scombridae; genus Thunnus; species Thunnus thynnus. Next base: position 29,465,565 of record NC_089518.1, on the reverse strand, counting down.
TTAAGATAGATTTGAAAAAATGTGAACCTATCCCTTAATTCATATTCTCTTAGCTGCATGGGTTTGTGTGCCATAAATGTGTCATTTTGATTTCTAGTGCTCGTGCATGCAACCTGTCTGTTCACACACATTATGTACTCAATGTAGTATGTACAGAACCACGTCTGCTGCTGTCTGCTGTTTTCAGGACTATATCAGGGCTCTTACTTTCTAGCACCACTCCACAAAGGAGTAGAGGGGTAGATTTGTTGCTTTTAACCAAAGGAAGGATCCAACAAGTTTGTGAACATTGGGGCCTCTCCATGATTGTGGCTTTGTCCAAAATTGCAGCACATCTTGTGGCTGCATTGCAATCTGGCCTACAGGGGCTAATGTTGGGAGAAAAGTAGCTTTTAACAATGAATTTCATACAGTATGTTTGTTGAGCATCACTGCAAAAATAGTGACTATACAAACCCCGCTTCTGAAGGATAAACCTGACACTTAATGCAGAGGTTTTAGATTGATGAAAAACGCTATCAAACTCCATCAAAACTGCCGTGGAAATATGTTTACATGACATCATGTCATCTTCTAACTTATCTGTGGGAAAAGCACACCAGACTGCTCAGAAAACGCAAAGTGCATTACAAACTGCTGCATTTAAACAGTTACAGAGCAAACATAACTATTACAGTATGTAAGAAACTTGGCATACTTTCATTTAAATGCTCTGTTCTTAATATCTTTCATTCTTAAAATTTTGCAGCTGATTATGGATGCCACCAACAATATGAAACAGTGACAGACGGCAACAAAACACAACAGACACGAGAGAGGGTTTTTTTTGTCCATCTGTATTGTGATTATTACGAACATGAATGCCAGTCAAGTATGCAGGCATAGCATGGATGAATCACAGAAGAGCTCAGATTGCAGGGCTCCAGCCACTGTAATTGATAGTCAAACCACCATCCCCCCTTTGGGAGAAAATCTACAGCAAAAGTCAAACCACATCCAGTTTGGATCTTTGCCAGCAAATTATTCATTGCTTCAGCTATCTGGGCCAACACAGAATCATATGGATTACACACACACACACACACACACACACGCACACACATATGCAGTTGTGTTTCCATGACTTCAGAGGACATTACATTGACTTACATTCATTTCCTGGAGACTTATCCTAACCTTAACCATAACCACCACATGCCTAACCCTAACCCTAACCGTAACCTTAACATAACCAACCAAGTCTTCCACCTAAAATTAATCATTTATGTTAAGGGGGCTTGCTTTTTGTCCCCAGAAGGGAGGTGAGTCCCCACAACATGAGGAATACCTGGACCCCCCCCTACTCTCCCACCCTCTCTCCACCCACCCACCCACACACACACACACACACACACACACACACACACACACACACACACACACAAACACACAGTGGTGCCCTATCAGGGGCAGACTTAGCTATTTTCTGGAAGTGAACTTGTTGGCTGCGGTGGCTCTCCACACTAAATAGCGAGGCTAACCAGTGTTTGCTTTGTGGAAATCCCTTTGGCGTTTGCAGAGTGAGATGGGATAGATGGCTCACACAAGCCTGTTGCCCTCCTCTCTGCAGTCACGTGTTTCATGTCATGTGTTCAAGGCTGTGTGTTTTCAGTCAGATATGTGGTGAGACACAATTATGCTGCATTACAGGACAGGGTTACTGTAATCAGCCTCCTCTTTGTGGTATATAAGGCAGAGCAATGCTAAAAATGTTATGTATTTTGTAGTGCAAGGCAACATATATCAAAGTTTGAGCTGCTAGTTTGAAGGTATTTAAAATTTTGATTCATGGGGGCACAGTTTCACAATGCATATGTTCATGTTCACACCGAAAAGTTCTTTTAAGTAATTCTCTGTTTTTGCTTTCTGTGTTTATCATCAAACTGCCTCCTCTATCAGTAAATATCTAGAACTATAATTTAATGACACTGATTAACACTATATTGCATTTAATAGCAATATTGCACAAGAAAATGCTAGCAAAAAGGCTTTTAATTCAAAGTTAACGTTAGCTGTTTAGCTAGCCACCGCCAATGATTATTTAGCATCAAGTAAAGAAAGCTCACAAACATGTAGCTACTGTTTTTACTGACACTATTTTGCTTTCTACATTGTCCTACATTTCAGTGCTGTAAATTTGTTTTGACTAAAACAATAACTTAGCTACTAATAATAGCAAGCACCCGCTAACATAAATAATTACTTGTGGGTTATAATTAAAACCACTGATGCTAAAGTCACTTTAAAGCTGGAGTGCGGTACTTCTGTCTTCCCCCTCTGGCAGTGAGGGTAATTACAATAACACTGTTGACATGTGCTTATGTCATAGGCTCTGCCATAGCCTTCTCAGTCGCTACTGTTGCGGCTGTAAAATGGTGGATAAATTGTTTTGAGAGTCGCACACCCCCCGCGAAATGACTTGTTTCACTATCAGAATTTGATCCATTCAGTCCATTAACATTTGGAAAGTCTAGAAGAGCTGCACAGTTATGCCTGGCACATAAACCAAAAAAGTTTCTAGCTTCCAGGTTTGGTCCGTGTTGTGTGGCCCACTGAACACACGTAGTAGTGTTTCTCCCGCTGACCCCTCCCACGACTTCCCACTCGGCCCATAGACTTTACATAGGGATGACGCTGCAAATTTCAAAATCACTTTTCTATGCTTTAGGAAAGTTTTACAAATATAAAACCTTCATGGATTAAAAATTTGCAATACAAAGAGTTATAATTGACCTTATTTGCAGTTGGAGGTGTCCTGTCAACAGTTTTATTGACCTTTCTTTTATAATGTCGGTCTGTTAATACATCCATGCTGCTATGTAGTGCTTTCTAGCTGGAAGGAACCAAGTAGCCCAAACAGAGTGGGGGGATCTGTGTGACCCAGGTAGAGTTAAATATGTATAAAAACATGCAGAAAAGCAATTTTTTTAATATATTATATTATTAAGACTAATTTAAAACATTTATTGTAAAACAGAACAATTTCTAAAGCCATCTGATCATCTCAAATATGTTGAATGGGCACAATGCCTCTGCACAGGAAAGAATGATTTTAATAAATGCCATCTAGGGTTGTTTTTTTCTCTCTACTCAATGGTTCGGGGAGGATAGGGCTCTCCCCTATCAGGATTCGACCCGGCAACCCGCAGGCCTAAAGTGAATGCTCAGCCAGAGTTGGGGGCCCAGGCCTCGTATCATCTGGTTTCTATTCTCCCTGCCCTGTCCAATGAAATCTGACCTGCTTTAGAGGAGAACTGAATTATGGGTCCATCAATAAATACCATATTTCCCCCTTTGAAGTTGCATACGTGATGGAAAGTGGTAAGATGTCATGTGTTAAAGTTATTACCCAATTCCTTAGCACTAATCTACTGTGCTTGATGTTCCTGACTTTTGAAGACCGTTGTGGCTTTATCTATTCTGACAGCAGCCAGACTGACCCCTTTTTTCACTTTGACCAAACGTCAGAACTATTTTCAATCTACCCTCGACTTTATATAACCCCTGCAGAGGTAACCTAGCGGGAAGGGAGAGGTGGGTGCATTACAGGGGAAAGATTGGCTTTGAATGTTTCGTGACAATGGTGGATAATTTTACCAGCTGGTGAATAGTCTACCATTGAGTCATTTGGAGGTGCCTATAAAGCCTGTGTGTAATCTTCCTGCCTCCCACTCTTTAATTGTGCCTCTCACGGAACAAGTTGCTTGCCTAAGGTCCTTCTGATCCAACAAAGAAGACAAGACACAAGGTCAAGAAGTGGATTCATGAAATTTATTACTGTGGGTTATTTCACAGTTTTTGGTTGTGTATTTTGCTTTATTTGATATACGAGAGTGGTTTGAGACCAGAAAAGATGGAAAGTGGTGAAAAGCCTGCCGTTATAGAAAAGGGCAGATCAATTGTATAAATGGAGATACCAGAGCAAACCTTCAGGCAGTCTCCTCTTGAAGGCATTCATAGTCTTGCACTTGTTTGTACACATGAAAAGTGAAGGAAGTAGTTGTGTGAAGAATGAAAAAAGAGAGCTTGAGAGAGGAGTTAAAATCCATAATTTCTGCACACTTGGCAAATTATTGAAGTGGCCATGCTTGTTTGATTGTTGGTTTTATAAAGTTACGCTGTGTTATGATTTGACAAGCACTTTGTTTGAAATATACTGGTGTCTTTAGCCAACTTAATGCGTTCTTAAAACTCTTACAAAATATTGCTTTTCTTTGTTGAAATACAAAGATTTTATAGAAATATTCATTTCAACATAGGACAACCAAATGTGCCGGATCTACAAAAGACAAAAACAAGACACCAACTCACAGAAAAAAAGAAAAAGTGTCCACAGTGTCCATTGTAAAAGCCCCATAAAAGCCATATCAAGTATCAGGGGAGGAGGGTGACCTGGCTGTTACCTGCACATGCTCAGTGTCAATGAAGATCTCAAGTTAAGAAGCTGCCCTCTCTGACAGGTCAGTGAGATGTAGGGTTATCCATGTGGTAACAGCTGCCTGCGATAATGACTAACAGCACTCATGCCATCCTGAACGGGTGAAAAATACCACAACCATTAAGAAGAAGCCTCATGTGTGCTAAGGCAGAAGGGACGGGAGGATGATTGCAATGTCACCTCACTACAGAAATTAGATGAAATTAATCCAACATGTGCAATTACAGCTATAAAGAAGCCAGCAGCATCAATATTTAAACTGAATAAAAACTGGTTAAAAAAATATTATCAGGTGAGAGCAGCACATATCAAGGTTGGTAGATTCTTGTAAAAATCTTGAAAGTACTGATGTTTTTACAAGGACATAGTGCTATCTGATTTTCTGCGAATCTGTGTGTTTGTGTGTATATGGGAGACCTCATGCATGTACCATGTATATATGAGGAACGGCACATCTTTCAGAATTGCCTTTATACCACAGAGCATCTGTTGACATAGTCTTTGTGTCATTTCAGCGGTGCGTAGGAGGAGGTGTGAAGATGTTGTCGGTGATATTCATTACAAGTTGGCGCATCAGCCCATCAAAGCTCTCCTTTGTGGAAGGGATCAAGCCAGAGGCAGGTTAAGGCTTTGCACAGAGACGCCTGTGGTTTGCTCTTCCTCTTTTCTTCTGCTACTGCGTCCTTCAGCATCTCTTCAGGAGGGCTGCACAAATTGAGCCAAACTTCTGCAAACCTTATATTTTCTTTGCACGACAAGTAAAATTTACCCGAAATAGGCGAATATAAGGCTGCCTCTTCTACCTTTTAGAGGAAATCTTAACATATAGCTCTGAAATAAAGCCCCAAGCATCTTTTTACAAACTAGGGTCTGTTGCATCAATAATTTGCTTTACTCATCATGCTTATTATTGATCAAATTCACACATACAAGGAGTTTGCTTGGTAGATTTTCATATGTAGTTAATTAAAATACAACACAAAAACTTATATTAACCATGACATATACAATACAATTTCATATTCCACTAGAAAATGGCAGCGAAGTAGAAAATTAAATAAAAACTTCTAGGGAAATGACTATTTACAGTATGCACATGATTCTGTGATATCTGACTTACTGCACTAATAGTTGCATAACATTTCAGATAGAATCACAGTATGGAAGTCAGTTAAATCCACATAAAAGACATAAAGTGAAAACGGAGAAAGAGATCCAGTAAGAGATAGCTTTCACTCACATGCAGAAGGTCTTTGCCACTAAGCGATCAAGAGCCTGCAGGGTCTTTCCTGTTCAGAGCAGGTTGTGACCCTGCAGGACAGAGCAGCTGCTACAGAATGATCCGTCTGTTGTGAGAAACTGCTGAGCCATCAGAGCCTCAGAAGACCAGAAGAAGCTGCTTCAAGACCTTTGACAGGCTCAGTTTAATCAAGTAGCCTCAAGGGATGTCTCCACTGAGATCATCCCACCTTGACCTGCAAAGGTCACAGTTTCAATTTTAGTTTCCCTTCCTAAATCAGATGCCTTGTGTTTTTTGTACAGCACACTGAGGAAATGGCTGTAGCAGTCTGACTAATGACCCGTCATTCATTTTGGTAAAATACGACTGATCTACGACTTTGTTCTATTAATTTGATGACCACATCTTGACTTTAACACTAATAAAAAAATACTTGCACTCAATTAAATTTTAAGATTGTGCTAAATTGATATTCAAAAATAGGAAGCAATATCAGAGGCAGCTGAGCATAGATGAACCTATAATTAAGAAGATAACATTTAAAATTCAATGGCTCAATAGAGTCAATATAATAAGCTACTTGCTTGAACAAAATTTTTCTTTTCTTATGGAAAAAAGCAGTAAAAAACATAAAATGACTACTCTTCAGATTTGGGTGAGGTTCCACCTTGAGCCCCCTTGAATTTGATACCTAAATGTCTGAGGCAGGAGACAGTTGAAAAGAATGAGGAGAATTAGCAGGAACTCTATGCAGTATTGGACTCATTGCAGGAACGTGACTCCCTCCCTCCCCCTTCCTTTGAGCTCAATTATCAGCCCTTTTCACTCCTCAGGGCCTGAGCACCCAGCAGCAGGCTTCAACTTGTGCAGGGGGCATGAAACTCTGGTCGAACCAGAAAGAAGGGCGTCTCTTTAAGACATAAAGTTTCAAACTCTCCTCCCCTTGTGTCATTCATTCAGTGAGCTCAGATTCTTATAGTCTTTATATTATAGGCGGTGCGTGAGTTTGTTTTGCCAAGTTATTTCAAGCCAAACATATGGTTGTAGCTATAAAACACTCCTCCTTTTCACAGTAATATTTGATGTAATACTGAGAGGCAAGATTTATTAAATTAACATACACTGTACCAGTCAACAGTCTGGACACACTTTCTCAATGGGAAAGTGTCCAAACTGTTGACTGGTACTGTATACTGTTATTCAATTGTTGGTCCCCAGACTGTCTCTACAAGCAGACATGCAGACATGTTATATTTTAAAAGAGAAAATAAGCAGATGATAATGAAATAAGAAAAATAGAAAGTGGTGAGAAAGTATATATATGTAGGTATTCATTTTGCCTCAAGATATACCTCCCTCCCTCCCTCCCTCCATCCATCTCTATCTTTCTCCCTGTCCGCCCAGACAGTGCAGGGAAAGTATCGAATGCTGTGAACAGATTTGTCTTTCCTAAAAGACTGCTGACACCTGTCTAGTGCTCATTTAAAACTTTTACTGGCCTATTTCTGCAGGGCGTCCACATATAGATGTCCGCAATGTACTTTCTACTTAACCCCATAAAGAAAAAGGGGGAGATCGGCCTCAGTTTGTTCCTCTCTTAAATGCACAATCTGTATTCCACTGGTCCAATTTCAAAGAAACTTTGAGAATCTTTTGTGTAATTCCTTTGTTCTAGCATTTTCTTTTTTTAAATACTTTATCTACAATTTTATAAGGACATATAACAACAAATATATTGAAAAGACATATAAAACAATACTGGGAAAATAAAACACAAAGTCGAACACAAACAGAACAAAAAGATAGTGGAAAAGATTAAATAACCGTCTTTCAAACGGCAACTTCTCTGCAGCAACATGAAGTATCACAAGTAATTGAGTCATGTTAAACATTGCATCCACTCATGTTGCCAAACAGGTCAGAGTCACTACTGTGGCCAAATACATAGATACTATTGATGTGACACAGTGCCAACAAAGCCCACATATTTTCTCAAATCTAATCTGTGTATTGGCAGCAGAGTAACACTTTGCTGCACTCAGAGAACACTCCTTGTTTGTGAGTAATACAGTCCATGCATCACCTTGCACTGAATCAATCTGTAATGTGTGTTCATGGAACGGCAATGAACCCGAGACATTGCCTCTTCCCAGAACTCTGCTGATACCTCTGAATTCCTTATTAAATCTGAGGAAACAGAGGTAGTCAAGCAGTTCACAAATTTTGATACCAGCTGCTTAGACTCTGGAGGAATCAAGAGATGTTCATAAAAAAAATGTGGAAATTTTTCTTAATATACTGTAGGGGTCTGACTTGGAGACACTGGAAAAAATGTGGATTTGGGAGACTGAACTTCAGTTTATCTATCTGTCCGGGCTTAAATGGATGGTTTTGGCATATAGGAGTTTTGTGAGCCATCTGTTTTGTTGAATTGGTTTATCTAAAAATACAGAGCTGGAAAACAACAGAGCAGGCAGTGAAGCATTTTTAACAGCAGAGGCTTCCAACTGTAACCATGAGGTGGCATTTTCAATCCTTGTATCAGTGGGACCTTCACATTTCTAATAAATGGGAGCCCAAAAGTTAGTTGCCTAGTAGTAATATTTCAAAATTGAGAGACCAAGGCCACACTGGATTTGTGTCGGTGAGCCTTGGATATTCTGCATGATTTGTATCCTCATATAAACGACATTATGATAGAATTTAAAAGGATGCTTGGGTAGATTCTGGTAAATCTGGGTATGGTATCCTCCTGGACTTGATATTTGCTTTAATTTTTTCTTCTCACTCCATAAAGTTAAATCTGAAAAGACGCTTTGGGTTCTTGGTCAGTTTAAGCCCCAGATAAGTGAAATAGTCCTTCACTCCTCTAAAAAGCAAATCTTTCAGGAAGTCTTCAGTGAATGGATCCACTAAGGGAATGGATTTGCTCTTTTCCCAGTTAATCGTATAACCAGAAACACTGCAAAAGGAATTTATATATACTAGTCGGACAGGAATAGAGACTATTGGGTGCCCGCCTACAGAGTCTCATAGGTCTCAATACCTTTCAACTCCAGTGTGATATTAAACAGCAAAGGGGAAAGTGGGCGAACCCCACGTGGTTAGGAGAAAGATCTGGTTTTATCTACATTTGTGAGAATGAAAAATTTTGGATTAGTGTATTATGTTGTGTTGCCATATCCAATCTTCTCAAGTATCATGATTAGATAGGGTCACTCTATCATGTCAAATGCCATGTCAAAGGATGATAAGGCAGCTATATCATCTTTGCTGCAGTCAGTATACAAAACATTAAGAACTTTGTGGACATTACAGAAGCAGTATCTATTTGGTCAGTGTAGATGATATCTGCTATGTGTTTGCCCTGCCGGTTTGTTAACTGCTCTGGCATTTACAAAACAATCTCTCAGACTTTAAAGACTTAAAGGAAAGTAGGTGTCTAATTTCTAGGCATTTTCACACTAATTTGTCAAATGGAGTTTTACAACTTAACTTTTTTGCACTTTGCCAAAACTTGGGGTAGTGACGCACTTTCACATTTTAAAAATGGCTCTTATCAGTCCAAAGAGAGATGAAGCATAATTTACTTATCCTTGTTCCTCACAGACAGCATCACCTTGGGGACTTATCTTGGGAAAATAATGCATTATTCCAGTGTTTTGCATGACAGTGACAGATTACTGCTAAAAACAAGGTCACATATTTGTTATTTACTGGCCCAAGTAGGGACCTTGGCATTTGTGAGAATCATCAGAAATGGAATATTTACTGTTATTATTATTCTTATCCACCCTGCGTATAAAAGGATAAAGAAATGCAAATGATTTCAGCAGAGAACAGACACAATAAACTGCCACTAGAAAAACACATTCATGCATGAAAGCAGCAATGCAAATTCACACAAACGTAGGTGTTTAAAGAGGATAAAATACAGGAACAAATCTGGAAAATCAGACCTATAAATACCACAACATGACTTGACAAGTGAGACATGAGGGCAGGAGGTTGTTTTGCCAAAGGATATCGGAAACACACATTCCACAGTGTGTCAATTACGTTTGTCTTGTCATTAATATGAACTCAACACTTACAAGCTTTCACTCATTATTTTCTGTTTTGTCAATAAAATTGGTTTCGCATTTCCCTGACAACTCAACATGTTATGCAAGTGAGCTGCTGTGCTGCGGGTGTAGGTGTGACTTCATGTATGTGATGAATATTTTTTATTGGAGCAAAACTCCTTAAATATAAATGAAGTATGTTGTGTGAGTCTGGGGATCCCTGTGGCTCCTTAATATCCCCTTAAATCCTCTTTTTTTGTAATCTAATCAAAGTTCCCAACTCACCAGGGTTCGGGTAGGTGAGGGGTGGGGATGGAGGGGGGGGGTTTCTTGTGTTAGACAGCTTACTGCAATTAAAATTTATTTAAGGCTTACAAGGAATCCTTTCACTCTTGAATAAATCAGAGTGAATTCCTCTGACTCTGACGAGGTTTTCCTTCCCTATAATTATCCTTTGCTCAACAAGCACTGAGAGAGCAGCTCTCCTTTAACCCGCTGCAATACCTCAGAGCTTTACACTTGTAATTAAATCATAAAATAACAACAACTGCAAAGTCGGAGTTAAAACTCTGATGGGAGGAAATGGGTGCATGCCAGATGACGTCATGTCATTTTGATGTCATTTTTTTTAAGAAAAAACTTGAGCGACACATCATGCTTTGATTGCTGAGGCATTGGGCCTTCAACTACAAGACCTGACAGTAAGGCTCAGACCAGTGCTGGCATCCCGAGGAGTGTCATTGTGTAATGTGACACACCTCAGATGATTACAAGTTTCAACAGGATACCAGTTTCAGTCTGATTGTTATGATGTTACTACAAACTGTCGCTACTGTCCTGCTGACACAACCTTTAATCTTAAGCGGTTTTTCATGTCATAGAAAAGTTTAGCTGCAAGGCAAGGCATTTTCTCATCTCTGGAAATACACTTAATTCACATTTTTGATATCTGGCCCAGTGGGAAAGAGCAACGAGGACAGAAATATATTAATCTATAATCCTGCTTCACTTTGATGTGCTGGAAGGATTTTAAGCCTAAAATGTGTGACAGCTGCAACTTGCCTTCTCTTCTTAGCTGTGTATTTACCTTCTAGTTTGGAGTTTAATTCAATTATTGAAGTAATTCAATTATTAATTCAGATTTTCAGTTGTTTGTGTTCAGCAGTTCTTAGCCAAAAGTCATCTCTGTGGGCTTATCTGACACTCCCTCCTTGTCCTTTTTAATATGTTTTTACGATTTCCCTCTGATTACTTTGCCCTTGTGACCGAGTGTTGAATTAAATGCCTAATTTAACATGGACCTTTTGTTGGCCGCTTCATTGTTGGGAAGCTCTTTCTAATCGTCCAGCGGGGGCCGTGGTGTTGTTGACGGCCGGGGGCCACTCAGTCCGCTCTTATTATGCCTCAGTGACAGCGTGTCCTTGGGCAAGGCAGCAGAGCTGTCAGGTCTCTCTGTCACACTTCTCTGCAGGCAGGACATGGCCAGCCCACGGCACAGCCAGGGGTCCTAAAGACCTGGGGCAGCACCGCTCATCTCCAAGATGCCTACCTTGGTTGTTTAGCAACCGACTCTGCCTGACAGCGTTTGTTCGTTTGTGTTTGGCTGCTGTGTGATGGAGCGCTGGTTTTTGGGGGGTTACAGCGAAACTAACCAAACAACACGATGGGCGCTTTTGTTGCCTCAATAAAGAGGAGGAGCTATCAGGAGATCCCACTATGTGTCCTTTCATTGCTCCAAGTCATGGGAAGTGCAAGCACATACACATACACACAAGCACAATGTAGAGTAGGCCTACTGTACAAGTCATAGAAAGTTTACTCATATATTCTCATTAATCACAAATTTCATTGGTGAATTTAACAAAGAGAACGTGACCTGTCCCCTCAGTTGTCTAAATCTGCTCTCACATTTTTTTTTTCATTATTTTTCATCATTTTTATTCACAATTATTTTCTTGAATTATCATTGTAGTTCTGCAATCAGAATTTCCCAGTGCTCAAGTCAACATCTTCAATTTTTTTGTTTTGTCAGAAGAGTAGGCCAAAACTGAAAGATATTCAACTTACTATCATGGAGGACTAAAAGAAAACTAGCAAATATTTTCAGTTGAGAAGTCAGAACCAGTGAATTTTTGACATTTTTTCTTAAAAAATGGTTTATTTTCTGTTGATTGACTAATCTTAATTGACAAATCATATTTGAGCCCTATTTACCATGATGAAGAACCCTACCATCCATCCTACCCCACCAAAAAAGGCAAATTGGTTAAAAAAAAAAAAAAAAGATAATACACAAAACAAATTGTACATTATTAGATTGTCTCTATTTATTGATATTGGCCAGTAAGGCATTTTTAAATCATATTTTGGATTTCAGTAAGTTCAGGTTACAAAACACTAGCAGTACAGGAGTAAAAAGCCACAGACTGCTGGCAACGACTGACTGAACCGGCTTCCTCTCTCTTTCATCTCCCCTCTAATCTTCTGTTTGCACAGCTCTCTGTCTTGTCAGCATAGTTTGTTTAGGTTTTATGCCTGTCAATACAGTTGTATTCCTCCCTCTCAAGGTATCACCCTCATCTGAAAAGATCAGCGGTGATAGATTTGCAGGCAGAAGATTTCCACAGCCGCAATCCGGGGCTTTGTCTGAAAAATAATTAAAGCTAACGGAGTGTTTCACCTTAAACGGCTGCAAAGGAAACACCTCTGTGTTACTGAAAGTCTGCAAATTCACTTTCATGGTCAAGATCATCTGAGAGGTGGCTTCAGCAAAGATGGAAACAGGTTTCTTTTTTTCCAAATTCTCCAAGTTCACATGCACATTATGCTGCAATGTGCTTGTCTCCCTTAAAGCAGTAATTTGACATTTTGGAAAATAAGCCTACACTTTTTGCTTTTTTGCTGCAAGTGAGATGGGAAGAAAGATACCACTCTCATATCTGTGTGGATTATATAAATGAGATATATCTCATTAATTAGGTAGTAAGCTTTAGTGGTGCATTTAGGTGTATTTTGTTACCTTTGGGCAGAGCAAGGCTGATTTCCCTCGTTACCTGTTGCTGTCTTAGTGCTAAAAGTTCCAAAATGACGTACTATTCCTTTAATGCACATCTGTTAGTGTGTGGGTATAACTGTACCAGTTTAAATAATTACTAAGAAAAATGTACCAAATATATAAAAATCTAGAGAAGCTTAATAAATGAATAAACTCTCTTAACAGGCACAAGTAGGAATGAACGTTAAGGTGCTCACTTTTCCTCCGTCCTGACCAGTCCTGCTCAGCCGAGAGAAAGAGAGCGTTGTTTCACTTCGACCTCGGCAGCCAATGACTCACACTGGAACGTGTTGCCAACAGACAGAGTTTGACAGTTTAATATTTATGCTGTCAATTCCAAAGACTAACTTTGGTAATTAGGGGAGGTGATTCCGGACAGATGTGGACGGAGGGACAAAGGGGCCTTTGTTTGGCTCTTGTGAATGCAGTCACCTCTGCCATGACAACATTAAAAAACAGGTCCGAAGTCATTGACAGCCTGATCGGTTCACCACTCAGCGCGACGGATGAAGTCAAATTTCCTCATGGAATGATGTCACTCTTGGGTGGGACGTCACGTCAAGCAGCATTAGAGGGAGACATCCTGCTGACTGCCCGGCAATTAGGAGCATTTTAGTTCATTTGAGAACTGAAGATTACTCAAACCAAACTGAATTATTTAAACGTAGCAACTCAATATTTTGCCAACAGTGGAAATATAAATACAAGCAGGTGTGCCTTGTGTTTACAGAGACGGATCTGTAAGCAAAGAGTCACAGGTGCGATTCTGTCAACAGTAGTATACCTTAGTGTGGACAGGACACTGAACTACTGTAACTGCTGTATTGTAAGAAAAGAATAGACAAAATTATGTATATAATAATGAATAATGTTTCAGAGAAGAATTAATAACTTTTCAGCTCCAGTGGTTTTTCATTTAGACTATATTTAATGCTAAAATTGCAGCTTATACTTGTGTGTGTGGCAAAATATCAGTAAGCATGCAAACCGGAGTACAAAATGCTTTAAAACTCTGCAGGCAGTTGAACAAGTGGTGTAATTAGACATGCAGGACTCCATCACGAAATTAAAGTGCATCATTTTATGATGGATTATCTCCAGTTCTGTATTTAAAATCAAACTTGATTATATTCCAAAAAAAATCTAAGGTTTCCCATTAATATAGTCCCAGAAAGTTATCATTTTGCAATCAAAGGAAAACTTTCAACTCTTATCTTGATGGAAGTCTCCTGTTTTATTTTTTTACTATGTTTTACATCTGTAATTATCGGCTTTAGGTTTTGTAAACCACATGCAAATTGCATCTGTAAGGAAATGTTAAAGGACAGGTTGACAATTTTCACAAGTCTGTCCTAAAACAATAATCAAGTGCCCAAATGAACATTGACATGTTTTTCATGCTGTAATCATTCCTCCTGTTCATAGTGGCCATTAAGAGATCACTTTATAATGTGCTGTCAATGTAAGTGACGGGGGACAAAATCCACAGCCAAGCAAAAATCTATTTAAAAGTTTTTTGCAGCTCATGTGAAGCTTCAGCCATCCAAATTAGTTAATATCTTTCAATGTTACTGCATTTTTGGTGCCAATTTTTGTTATGATCTTTCCGCTGCAGCTGAACAGGAAAACACTGTCCCTCGAGACACAAAAAGGGAATTTTTTTACTAAAAAGACTGTAACTATGGAAGATATTCACTTACTTCGACTAACTTAGACAGCTGAAGCCTCATATTATCTTTAGAAAAACCTTTAAACGCATTACACAAATACACAAATGAGAACTGTGGATCTTATTCCCCATTGCTTACATTTTAAGTGCATTGGAGTGGATCTTCTAATGGTCAGTAAGAACAGGAGGAATGATTACAGTGAGCAAAACCTGTTTCAATTGTGAATTTAAGTCTTAGTTTTGGAGCACTCAGCTTGTATCAATATGTACATAAGCATATTTTATACTAAATAACGGATAAATAGATACACACCAGCAGATAAATAGCCTACAGTAACAGCTTTCTACCATTTACACTAAGCTGTGGTCACTGGTCAGACTAACAGCCCAGCCTCAGCCTCTCTCCTGTGAGAACTGCCTGACCACTGACTGTAACTCTGTTTTCCCTCTTAACAGATCACACACCACAAACACCACAAACTGCTGCTTAGGCACGGTAACACGTCAGGTACTTCACATATCCAACATCAATCATGGTCAGTGAGCAGGAAAACACTACTGTAAGGATTCTGTATAAAAACGCATATGATTTTATTCCATATTTTACCCTCTTAAATGTTTAACAACATGTTATTAGTGAAAATCTGCATATGGAGCTTCTGTATTAGCTGATGATATTAAGAGCAAAAATTTAATTTGAAGTTTACTAATGAAAATTTTCAAGGTTATGATTACTATAAACACAGAAACCAATCGATTATTCATACTGTACCTCATTATTCACAAAATCGTCCAAAACTTATGCAAATTTCCCATAAAAAAGAGAACCTCACACTACTACAGTTGTTAAATGATTCACGCAAAGCACATTTTTTTTACTTTGGCAGATCCATTACGCTCATTGCTGATATTAACCACTAACCTAAAGGCTTATCCTCCTGCAATGTTACAAACTTCATCCATCATTTGTTTTCTTTTCCCCCATGTCAGCCCACCTGGGCAGAGAGTGAGAGTGCAGTACAGGTAGTTGCCATAAACACTCAGGCTTTATCGTCTGGGGCAAACACAGCCAGGAGTCATTTTGTTGCACACTCTAGTTTAATGAGAGATGACCTCGAGCCATTTATAGGCTGTAAAGGACACCCTGTAGCAGTTTAAGTGCATCAGGGCTAGAGGTTTCAGGCGGAGGCCGAAACGTATGGTCAGTAAAGACAGAAGACATGTCAGTGGGCAGGAGGGGATGTTTTTCAGATGAGGGCTCTGAAAATAAATTTGAAGGGAAGGTCAGGCGTGATTAGTTAGGCCTTGCCTTCATTCAAATACTCTCATGGTTTGGCAGGATTGTGTATTTCTCACACCCAAGTGAATGCTCAGGGAAAAACACTAAATGAGTAGAGAAAAACATGGGCCAAGGGTGTAAAAGAATGAAGCCAATGTAATTTTAACTTCTCATCATCATTCATTGTTGGGTTTGGTCTCTTCAGGGGAATTGTCAATAATAATAGTAATAATAATAATAATAATAATAATAATAATAATAATAATAATAAAAGATTAATTTACACTGCAAAACCCATACAGGATCTGTTGAAGACATGCAACATTCAAATTTCTTTAAAACTGTTATAATCGGTATTTTCATAATAACAATGGCTAAAATTACTACTTGTATGTCAAAGGGAGCATTTCCGCATCTTTCAGCTCAACCATTGTTATTAACCTAATTTTCAGATACAGCAAGCAGTTGTTTTCAGTGAAAACATACAGATAAACCTACCTGTACACCTACCTGCCGAGCACCAAACAGCAGACAGAAACTAGCTGGTGAACATAGTAGAGTATTTAGTAGCTAAAGAGCCGGATATTTCCCTCAGGAGTTGGTGGAGACCAAAAACAGAGCTGAAAGGAGAGTAAATATAGTGCATACATTTGCTAGAAACATGATTCCAATGAACATTACTGTTGCTTTGCTTTTGCTGGATGTGTAAATAAGCCAATGTTTGCTAATAAGTTGGCCATATCGGCTTTAAAGGTGATGTCAACCGTGATAACAGCTCGTTTCTGCTGCCCCCAAGTGGCCAAAAAAAAAAAATCAATTACTGCAGGTTTAAATGCCTTAAGCATACAAAATATCTGCCATGAGCACAAAAAATAAATTCAGTAAACAAAAAATTTCACCACAAGGTCCATACAACGACTGTTCTTGGAACTTTTGAAAGTATCATGTGGACTTCCTCCACAGATAAGAGTTGCCCAGAAATTTTGATTTCCATTCCTTGGAGCACTTTAAGGACTTCTCATCTTTGCTTGGAAAACAGCTACTGTTTCCAAGATCAAGAATGTGCTTTCAGTCCCAAAAAATAAATGATTTTAAAACTTCCTACAGCTCCTCAAAACAACCATAATATCAACTATTTAATTATCAGCATCTATCGAAAAATATTGAATTAAACGAACATCTTAACTGATTTTGGTGTGTGTACTTGCTCTACTCTCAGCAGCTTAGTAGAAATGAGTCACATAGGATCTTCAAAATGAACAGTATGATCAGATTTTAAAAGAAAATATTAGACATTTCCTAACTGTGTAGGTTTGCATTCATTATAATTTGTTTTGTCCATTGTACTCCTGAGAAACTTGCAGCACACCTTTATAATTTGCACCAGTCATGGCACACAACAGAAGCAGAAAACATGGAGAAAGTGGGGGCTGGAGGGAGTCTACATTCAGTCTCCACATGCATGGTCAAACCCGATGGCACAGGGGCCCTTCACCCAAGGTAGAGTTTTGTTGTGCTAAACCCAGGGATCCAGGCCTTGTTATTGAGCAATATGCTCTGCTTTGTGCAATGAAGGTCCGCCCCCTTGTGCTCTGCTTGTGTTTTATCTCCCCTTTTACAAAGAAAGAGGCCCTGCAAACAGCCACCTTCACACCTCTCTTAGCTGCCCCACTGAATGAGCTCAAGCACTTCTCCATTCATACGTGGAAATATACTACACACAAAAAAACAGGGTATTCCTGAGTACGCAGCCCTTTCTCCTCAGTGTGAAGAGGGGAGAAAAAAAAGTTATCAGTGAACGTATTGAGATCATATGAAAGAGGAAAAAGCACAGACTCCTGTTCGGGTATTGGCCTTGAAATGTTTATAGGTTTTTTCGAAAGGGCGATTGAGGAGTGAAATGTTCGACAATAGGCTCGAAAAAACTCCAGCAGCTTGGAACCTTTATAAAAATGCCAAATATGAATCACTGCTCCACGGATGCCAGACGGGCCTTTCCTGTGTTGCTAAGAGAGCCCCTTGGACTGGAACAGGCCGGGCGGCCAGAGGGGGGTTAAGTGTTTCGGATGGCTGTACAGTGCTGCATGGTAGATATGACTTGATGCTCCTATTCCTTCCCTGCAGCATGGGTGGTCCACGCTTGATTTTATACTGCCACCTATTAGCACCATGAGCCCGTGATTTATGCAGCTGTCAACTTCAACTTCATCAGCTCCGTCAGCCACTGGTGAATTGTGGGTATGCTGGCAAAGCCTTCCCTCTCTGCACCTCCTACTTTGGGGCTAAAGTAAACCACCCCTGAGAGCAGAAAGGAGGGGGGGGGAAATGCTGTTAAAGAGAAAAATACAATTTAGATAAATAACAACCATGCATACCACTGAGGCCTCCTCTGTGGAGAACTTCCAGCCTAAACATCTGGCTGGCTGCGTATAAGGAAGAGACTGTGTTTGAGTTAAAGCAAGGTGAGAAAGGAGGAATTCATGGTTGAAACAGCCAACTAACAGTTGATCTGCCTGGGGATCAGTCAGAGGCTACACAGAATTATTCAGGGCAAGTGTTCCTAGAAAAATTGCTGTATGAAAGAAAGAAAATAGCAGTATTCATGGCAGTAACTTTTCTCAAACTGCATCTGACTTAATGCTAGGATATTGTGCATGAGGACTGAATGTGTTAAAGCAGGAAATCTGTTGAAAATTAGTCTGAGAGAGCCGTTGAGTTATTTTGCACTTGGTCGTACAGTACAAAGTAATGGAAACTGTGGGTAACAGCTCTTATTCGCTGGTTAATGAAGAAAAAGGTGTTATTCCCTGTGGGCAGAGCAGAGTAATGACCTTTTGCTTGGTTGTAATGGGGCTGCTAGATTCATGCTGAACCAGTGCTGCGGGCCAATTTCAACAAACACAGGCATGAAAGGAAGGTGGACTCTGTGTATGGGTGATTTACAGTATGTAATTCTTTACCATAAGGAGCATATTAGCAACAAAAAAGCACTTCTGCAGCTACTGTGATGCTGAGGGCACTGCAGTTAAGATTAAAATGCTGATTTGCGGAAAAGACATTGAGGTTTTAAGGTGTCAGGGGGTAATTAAAGTCCATCAGCTTTTACTGCTGTTGCAACCCAAGAATGTTAAATTTTACTATGCACCTGTTAAAATAATACTTGTCACAGTGAAATTGTGGGAAAGCACCCAGTTGGATAGATTTGAAAGGCAAATCATACAACGTAATCGTCTAGATCAGTGATTCCCAACCAGGGAGTACTTCCGAAGTTGCCAGTGGTAAAAGATTGTGGAGTGGCTCAGCTAATTTCTAAATAAATTTTTTAAAAAAAAGATTTGATTTAAAAAAATAAAATCCGTGTTTGCATCTAGGAGGAAAATAAACATCCAAACAAGATGCTGATCTTTACTAAATCACCAGCTGCAATTGGCTGCCATTCAGATTGCATGAAAATTAGTTTGCAAGTGAGCAGAAAAGTTGAAATTGTCAGCTTAAAGTAGCTGGTAATTGTTAGCTAGTTAGCTAAAATTTTGGATAAGCATTTGAAATGATTAGCTAAAAATAATGGATAAACAGATATACAGTAATTACGTGAAAGAAATGGATAAATGGTTGAAGGATCCAGCTTCTGCCACTAGAATGTGAACCTGACCAATTGTATTAAAAAAAATTTTTTGTAACAACATTCATTTTTATGGTTGCTTAACATCCACTTCAAAAGCAATTGTAATGAACACATTTGGAGCGTGATGGTTGGGGTCCATGAGGGGGTACTTGAGCCCATCGAATAAAAAAGGTTGGGAACCACTGGTCTAAGATGATTTATTATTCATATAGCGTGTTATCAGTTCAGACCAGATTTCTGCAACACAAATCTTGCATATTCTCTGTAGTTTTGCTTTTGATCCTCATTTTTAACTGTACTGCTGCTCAGTTTGCCATGACATGCAGCTGTCTCGTGTTTGCAGATCTTCCAGACCTACATCACAGATACTCACAGTGAAATGTTGGTGTTGGCTACATGCAGGGTGTGACTGGTGGCAAAGGCCTCTCCTTGGTGTAAAGCGGTTTACTTAATTTATGCTGGGTCAGAGGCAGAGATCATACTTTTGAGATGAGAAAAAAAGCATGTTTAGGTCACACGCTAGCTTTCCAGATGCCAGAAAGTGTGATCAAACGATTCCCAATTAGAACCATATAATTTGGTAACATTATGATATTAAAGATGGCAGCTTGGTTTTCCCAAGCAAAACTAACTTCACGAGCGGCTGACCATAATTTGGGGTTCTGTTGCATTTATGCAGAGGGGTAATGGTGCAGGAGGGTGTGTGCATGTGTGTGTGGCAGGGGGTGTAGTAGTTACTGCAGAGACAGAGAAGTACTCTGGAGGAGAAAATGGGTTGGGAAGCATTCAAATATGCATTTCTTTGCTCCAGAAGCAACATGGCTCGTGGATGCAAGGGAGGAGAGAAGGTAGGAACATGAGTGTGTCACAGGGGAGGTCTTAGACTTTTGGCTGTCACTGTCGGAAAGAAAAGTAGAGGGGAAAAAACCTTTTACATACATCATACAGACTGACTTTACAACAGCAGTGACTGCTGTCAGTTGTCATGGTGACAAAGGAAACAACACATAAACACATACAGTAAACAACGTCAATAACAACTTGTTACTGCAGAGGGAAAAAAAGGCAGATGGGATGATGAATCTCTACATACGTGATGTGCTTTAAATAAATATTTCAGCATCTTGGAAAATATTCTTATTTGCTTAATTCTTACTTAGAGTTGGATGAGAAGATCAGTCCCACATCTTTCTGTTAAGTATGAAGTTACAGCCAGCAGCTGGTTAGTACTCTTAGCTTAACATAAAGACTGGAAGCAGAGGGAAACAGCTAGCCTCTGTCGAAAGCATAGACTGTAGCCTATATAAAGATGGACGTAGCGAGGTGTGACATTAGTTTGCATTGGAGCCAATTTGAAGCCCAGAGTTGCTGCTTATATTCAGCGTCGTCTTTTCTGTTTGGAGCCTGGACCTTCCACGTAAGGAGTGTGTGGGCTGTAACATTTTATGCTCTGGAAACACGTTCCGCCATCTCGCACCAAAGCAAATCCTAGCTTACTGGGAACACCGAGCGCTGCACACTCGGGCTAAAAGAGCAGCAGGTGAGCGAACTGGCAATCACAGCTGTCAATCAATGGCCACATGGCACCAATCAAAGCTACTATAAGTCTTTAAATCTTATTAACAGAGCAATAATTTCCTGAATGACCACCAGCACACTTATTAGAGGGCCTGAATTTAGCGATTGAGACCATAATGACTCATTGAAAAAAATGACTGACTTAGTATTTCTAGAGAGAAGTTGACGCTTTTTTGAATGGGAGTCAATTGGAGCCAGGGATTTTTTGGAGCCAGCACCTAGTGGCCGTCGGTGGTATTGTACTTTAAGGTACTTTGGCATTGGCTTCTGCCTCTAGCAGTGGTTGTCGCTTGGTCCAAAGATAACAACATCTGTCTACCAGCGCCTCTGAAGCTCACTAATTAATTGTGTACATTTGGACAGAGCCAGGTTTGCTGTTTCCATTCTTAATGTTAAGGTGAGCTAACCAGCTGCTGGTTCCAGCTACATATTTACCATACAGACAAAAGAGTAGTATTGATCTTCTCATCTAACTCGTGGTGAATGAGGGTATTTCCCACAGTATTGAATTATTCCTTCAAGGTTAGACCGTTTGAAAATGATAAGAGATAAACTGCATCCCTTACAATGTGCATAATGATTTTTTGTTTTTGGAGACAGATTATAGTTTTGGTTTAGCTTCAAAAACATCATTGATAATAAAAACAGCTGACACAGGGCAGAAAAGGGATTGGTATGAAAACAAAAGATACTTTAAAAACTATAGGACTAACTTGAGTCATAAAAAGAGAGCTCACACCATGACTTATCTCAGCATCATCTAAGTAAAGAGCTGTAGCAGTGGGACCTTTTTAACATGTGAATTGATACCTTGAAATGCATGTGTGGCGAGAGAAAGAAAAGTTTGCTCAGTTCAGTGAAGCGTTGTGACCCTTCATTGCCAGGTTGCCAGTGAAGCGTACAGGAAGGATCCAAGAGGGAGCGAGGATTCACAGGAAGGCTGAGAGTCAACAGCCGAGCTGAATCCCCAGAGATTTCTGCCTGTCTCGCCCTGTGTGTTGACACTCTCCTACTCCATTGACTTTTTCATTAACCCCCTATCAAAATGTTTTTCTCTCCCACACTCCACCGACATTAGCCCCCCACATTTTTTTCCCCCCACATGATCCTGGTTCAGCTGTTCCACCTTGTGGTCAGATTTGATACAGTATGAGGGTTTGGGGCTTTCTGTAAACTTATGTCTTTGTTCTGGTAGTTTAAGTTTTTCTTTCTTTCTTTTGATGAGACATGGGCCAACATCTTAAATATTTAGGATTGTTACTATGATGAGGAGTGAATAAGGAATATAGGGGACAGGACATAGGAGTAAACCTACTTTTTTATTTGTGATTATTTTATAAAAAGTACATTTTCAGACTGGAAATTTACCGTTTAATAAACATTTTTACAAACTAAATAGTAACATTCAACGTAAGAGTTTTGAATACTAATATAATCATAAAATTTGGATTTATTTGACAGATATATGAATTTTAGTAAGCATATTTCTTCACAAGAAACCAAACCTGTGAACATATTTTATGTGGTGCTGAAAACTTCAACTTGGCCAAAATAAGTGATGGCTTCTCACTTATTTTAATTAATTGCAACTTGCAGCCAAAATCAATGTTTTCATTGGCCTGGATTCAGAGTTGGGTCCACATGTTCTCTTCTGCAACTGTGAGGCCATCTTTTGCTCTAACTTTTAACCTCAGTGCTAATGTTCCTACTTAAATTAATAGGAGACGCTCGCATGATTTAAAAAGGCCATTTACAAATAAAACAGCGAACAGTTACGACCACATCCTGTGGCCACGAGCAAGGCAGGAGTTTGTCCATCTCTATACCATTTCTACTGAACCTTGTGAATACTGTACCTTATTTAAGTGAACAAAGAAGGCCAAATAGATGCAAAGCTACCCCATAGCCTTTTGTTTCGTTTACTAAGTTTGCTGTGTTATTTTATCCATAAAAGCACTGATCTGTGCAGGGCCACTTTTCCCAGATGTTAGACTGCTGAAACACACTCATGTCTGTTCCAGCTGTGCTAGTGGAGTATACAAATATAGCACCGACTAGTGGTTGGAATAGTAATCTGAGACTGAGAGTGGGAAGTGGGTGCAAGATTTATGTATACCTAATCAAAAACTGTATCTGTATTACAGATTGAAGTGGACAAAGTATATTTTCACACAGCTGGAGCAGAAAGAATGAGCTCAGATGGAGGGAAAGTCAAGAAAGTGCCTAACTAGAGCACTAATGGTAATAACATGCACTTATTTGTGTGATCTCTTCTGCACGTTTACAGTTTACATGTAATTCAGAACATTTTCCTCTCTTGAAAAAAGAAATAAACAGACTCATATTACTGTTTTAAATATGCTTAAGTATAAAGCAAAGTATTCTAAGAAAGATTTAAACTTTTCACCTGTGCTTCAGTTTAATGGAGCAAAACAAAATGGTTCAGTAAGCATGTCATAATGTGGAGCATCAGGTGTTTACCCTCCAGCACATCACTGATTTGCGTCGCAAATGATGAAGCACTAGTGGAGGAAGGTGATAAGGATCCATTTTCACCTCAGTGGTACTCTCATGTCTCCAACTCTCATCCACCTGCACTTACTAATGAAAAAATTGATGCTCCCAGTCCTGAACTCTAATAATTTCAACTTAACATGCCAAATCTTTAACCAGTTAACGGAGTTTCAACTTGAAAAAACAAACACTATTTTCCTACAGCAATTTCAATACATATTTACTTGTCAATAGGGTGATTATTATTGATATTCTACCTTATTGCTGTAATTATTCGGGGCTTCTCATGCTTATATTAACTTGTCATTTTCTCCACATTTTGACAGAGTCGACTGACGGACAAACTCAGCAGAAGTTTAATTATGAAGACAAACCTCTAAAGAAGAATTTGCTGCTGAAATATCCCCACGGAGGTGAATTTTATCTTGTAAGTTATTAAAAAAAATATGAAGCGCACACACCCATAAAGAATAGATTGTTTAATTACCAAAATTGTAACTCGTGTACAATTCCCTGAAAAAATAATGACTGATACAAACTGTTAAGACAGTGGTACAAATGATTTCCCCTCTGTTTTGATACAGTTCATTACATATTGAAAAGGTTTTTCAGAGCAGTTTTATGGTAGAATTTATTCAATGATGCACAAGTGTTTTGTGAAGCTGTTTGGAGACCTAATCAAATTAGAGTCTCGCTAGTTGTATTTCAGTATAAGCAGAGGGGATATGGACAATTATATTTC
The DNA here is from genome assembly GCF_963924715.1 of Thunnus thynnus. Taxonomy (NCBI): domain Eukaryota; kingdom Metazoa; phylum Chordata; class Actinopteri; order Scombriformes; family Scombridae; genus Thunnus; species Thunnus thynnus. The sequence continues at coordinate 29,441,322 of NC_089518.1, read as the reverse complement.
ATTCCATGGAGTAATGAAAACTGGAACTTGATTAAACAGAAATCATACAGTGAAGAGGAAATGGAAGACACCAGAAAAAAAAAAAAAACAACAACACAGTAACTGTCTAATTTGAAAAATGTGATTTCTTGGAGACAAAAATGGGACTAGGCAACGGTGTGAAAGTAGTTTCATCCCTCATGGAAAAAATGATTTCAACCACATGACCCTTTACAGTTACTGGACTCGAGGTCCTGTCGAGATGAGGACAAGCTGATAGCAGCTTGAGTTTCGGGAAAGCTTAGAAATCCTCTTCGGCATTCCGACTCCTGGACGACTTGAGCTCTTTCAGACGCTGGATGCACTCCTCTACACTGCGCTCGCCATGGACTTTGTTATCCGGGGTGCGTACATTCACAGTGTTGCTGGTCTTCTCCTTTTCTCCCACCACTTTTTCCATGTAGAGAAAGATGCAAAGAGGACAAAAAAAAAGGGAAATCAATATCTAGATAGACGGTGAGGGAGAGATAACAATAAAGACAGAGAGGAATAAGGGACAGATGGAGTGTGTTGCCACTGACCCAGGATGAAGTTGTATTGAGCCAGCTGTGCATTTCTGATCTTTTTGTTCAGAGTACATCCGGGGTCGAGATCCACGTCAGTCATTAAGCCGCTGTTGTGGAATTCCTGCTGGACCTGCAACATTAACCAGAGAAACGACCAACAGTTAAAAGAGGTAAGTCTACATCAAGCATGTTTTAAACAACTAATTCAAACTTCCTGGTTCATATGGACTGTAGTTGTGAGCACAGTTTTCCAGTGAAGGATTCTTAGGTAGCTTTTCTGGATTAATAGTCGGCTTGACTGTATGATTGTATGACTGCTCGTGTCTTCTCCTGTTTCTTTTTTTTTTTAAAGCAATGCTGTCTCGTTTTTGATGTCTGCAATATACACTGCAGTCTGATGTTACCATAACCAATACAACAGATGGCACAAGCTAATAAAACCCAAGTTATCCTCCTCCCATTCATTTAGTTTCCTCTACAGACTTTAATGTGCAAAAAGCTTCAGAATCACTGACAGTATTTTATGTGGTTTTGTGCAGGTGACAGTAAAAGTTCATGTATACATCACAATAAAAAAATTATAACTAACAGAACCATATAACAAAGGCTTCACAAGTAAAACAGAAGGGCTGTGACTAATCATTATTCACATAATGATTACTCAAGTAGTTTTTGTCTTATTTAAATCATTGATAGTTAGAATAAGTAGCTGTGGTCACCTTCTGAGCGTACTCATCACAGGTCGGTCCAACAGGTACAACCATCACTTGACGAGGAGAGAGCCACAGAGGCCTGACACAGAAGAGAAGAAGACACATTTGATTTTAGTCGGTGAGCAGAAAAGCAGGTCGGGCACAACCTGCAAGGTACCTGTGCAAATATTTACACAGCTGAGCTGCTTCTATCAAAAAGTCATTATCAGTGCTCATAAATAACTGCGATAAAAACAAAAATATAAATGCCTGGAGTCAAAGCCCTTTTGACAAATCTTTTTTTTTTTCATTCACTGTATACAAACCATTTTCCGCCATAGTTTTCAGTCAGAATAGCAATCATCCTCTCTACTGATCCCAGGATGGCTCTGTGGATGATCACCGGCCTCTTTTTGTCATCACCATCGTGGCTACGAAATCATTTTTAGGAGACAATAACAGTGTTAGCAGCAACCAGGACTCGCATAAAAGAGAGAAATCAAAAACAGGAGAACAAAAATGATCATCTGGAGGAATTTGCATGTCATTAGCATTCCAGCTGTACGATTGTTACTTTCATTCTTTTTTTTTTTTTACAAAACAAAAAGGCTGGTTAAAATAATGCAGCAAGACAATTGGTTTTCAGGGACATAAATCAAAGAAACACAAAGATGAGTGCTTCTCCTCAAATGGAGTTTCATTTAAGCAAATGTCTTTTTTCTTTTTTTACACTATAGCGTCACTTGATTTTATAACATATGTCTCAACATTGATTTCTTACTGTGAGAGATCTACAATTTTAGATTATGTTAATTGTATCACAGTGTTTCTATTCTATTCTATATTCATTCTATAAAATATATGAAGATTTGCAGCAAAGATGTATTGTTCTGTCTTTTTACTTTTATTGATAAAAACAGGTAGATGAATTACCTAACAAATGTGAGGTTGAAGCGGATTGGTAGCTGGAAATCAAGCTGAATTGTGGCACACTGATGGTATCTGCCGATGGCATCCTTGATCTGGATGTCGATCTGCAGAGAAGGACAAAATGGACGGTAAATGGACGGTGCTTTTCCTCCTTAACGGACAAAGTAATTTACAATTTGCCTCTGATTCATTCAAGGACACTGATGTGGACCGGAGGGGCCAGAGATCGAACCACAAACCCTATAATATACGATATGGACGCTCTACCTCCTGAGCCACAGCCGCTCCTATCAAAATGACCAAAGCGACCTTCATGCTGTTTCACAATTAAAGTATATCATTACTGCAGCACATGCTCACCTTTGGTCCGTAGAAAGCTCCGTCACCTGGGTTGAGAACCCATTTCTCTCCAAAGTCATTCAAGCTGTTCTCCAGTTGCTGTAAAAAAAAAACAACAACAACAAACAATTACTGCTTTGCTACAATATCGATTGCTGACCAACATGCGAGTAAACAGTGATGTTAAGCAAAGCTGTACATTTAGACCTGACATTTACTTCATCTGGAACCAATCACTGAACTGAGAAATGTTAACGTCTCAATAATATTTTATGGTTGCTTGTGGGAGTTAATGAGGTGAGGGAAACATGCACCAAGTTCTGTTCCAGTGACTTTGCCAAGTTTACAACTCCTTTTTTTTTGTGTACATAATTTTCCACCTTTGTGCGTGCAAACATTAATCAGAAAATAGTCAGTGCTTTAGGTGGGAAATGTTTTCCCTCAGAGAAAGCGTCCTGATAGGTCAAGCAAGACAGCTGTATATTTTTTAATAACTACAACTGGTATTCAGATATTACTGCTATTCTGAGAGCTGTGACTCGCTATTAATTACAGAAAGACCGAAAGGCAAACCATCATTTACGAATGCAGTCGGTAAGAAGCAGCACAATCTCAATAGTCTTTAAAATTATCTGTTCTCTTCCGTCCATAAGCAGACTACAAAGTGTTTAGTATTTAATTAGTTCCTGTGGCTGTTGGATTGATTGTTCATGAAATAACATGTTAAAAATAACTTCTATCATCAGTAATGTTCTTCATCCAGGGGGCAAATGACACACTTGAAAATGCAGTTAAAATGGATCACTGAGGACGGAACGATGACACAAACGACTAAACCAAGGAAAGAGATGAAGAGGAGTTGTTTAAAGCTTATAAAATACCTGTGCGTGTAAATATAACCAATAATTACAGGTGAGTAACGTTATCTACATCTTACCCTGCTCACATTTTATTATTGGAAGATTATAGTTGACCTGTGAGATGTAGCCTAATATCTCACTGGTGAAATGAAACATACTTGTAACAATCAGATCAAGAGGAAAATGAAGTGAAAAACAATCTCGCCCTGCTGTAAAACTGAATGCATGCTTTGTCTGGGTCAACAGATTTTCATTCATTCGGAGCCTGTCAGTAAAGGTTTACTAGATGAAGAAACAATCTGAATGTGCTTCATACACTTGTTAAATCAATAAAGTATTCTTGTGACAATTGATCTAACAGTCAACATTTAATTCTGATTGTACAGATCTACGGTATATTTTAGATTTTCCCAAGAGAGACCGTCGTTGTTTCATCTAATGCTGAAAGCATCAAGTATATAGACTCATTATCACTCAGTGTAACTCACCCGCTCTTGTTATCACTTTGTTCACGCTAGTTTGAAACATTACCTGCTCTCTAAGAGCAACTTATAGCTGAACCTAAGATCTAAAATAAAGAGCTGGTCCACAGAGAATGAATATGATTTGACAGCAAAGGCAGACAGTGATACCACCAATTGAGATACTCTGGAGAGTTAAACAGAATAAAACTCATTCATTAATGTATAGACGTTCTTGGGAGTCTATAAATCACAATCTGTTTTCTGTCTGTGGAGTGGCGCCAGAATTTCCATCTTAATAATATCACAGGTCACTATCTTAATTCTCCAGTGAGACTTTGTGTGAGTCGTTCACTTCTTCGACTATATGCAAAAAAACAAGAGGCGTTCTGATTACCTTCTCTGCTTGCTCCCAGACCTTGGGGTCTCCCAGGAATTTCTCTGGTTTTGTGGAAAGGTTGAGCTTGAAAGTGAAGCCAAACACATCATACACAGTCCGCAGGAAGTCTAGGCAGCCTTTGATCTCCTCCTCAATCTGGAATCAAAAACAGCATGAAACAGAATTTGCATCATCCATCTGGACATGGCTGCGAATTTCACTTCTGGCTTAATACCCGATTACATCTTTGTTTGTTACAGTGTTACTAATGAATGGTGTAATGAAAAAATGATGATTTGATTTTTTCCGGCAGCTATAATTGTGTAATTAATTGCTATTGGAGGTGCTATTTTAATTCTGAAGTTAAAATAAGGCAATCATACACATGCATGTGACAAATCACAAGTTTTAAGCAGCAACAGCGATATTAAACACAGAAGATCAGTTGGGAAAAAATGGATCTCCTCCACCTTACAGGGGAAAAGTCTCTCTTCTAAATCTAAGTTTGAAACTGTTTTTTTCACGTCTCCATCTGGAAACACTGATTATAAACCTCAAGGCATGTATCAGAACATATCTGCAGTCTGCTTTAAGGTTGTTTTGATTTTGTTAATAACAAAAGACAATAATAGTACAAGCGGTGCTTTCCAGCTGCAGCGATGAAAGTGACAAATTAAAAGTGAAATAATTTGTGTGCAAAGTGCAATAAAATAATTAAATATTCAATCGCCTAATTAATTAAGAACTAATTAAGAAGACTCCTTTGCTTTCCAAAATCCTCTTGTGTATCAGTATTGGCAGGGCTCCTTTTTTTGGGTGGAAGGACTTAGCATGCAGCTATTGGAGTTCTCTCACTTTATCTGAAAATGTGAGAGACTGCTCACTGACCACATTACCTGAATTCATTCAATAAACTGTACCAGCAAGACATTGATGTACTGAGAGGTGCCTACAAAGGAAGCAATTTCTCTCTTAACTGTGTAATAGCTTTGTTTTGTTCTTCACATTGTTTAACTTGCTCTGAAGAGTTTTTCTTGTGAATATGTGGTGTATTATTTTTAAATGATCAATATAGAAAGTGGAGACAGTTAACCTTTATCATTTGTGTTGCGTGAACTTAACGTGACTGACTACTGTCACTGTATCATCGGCTGGGCCTCACCTGGTCCATGGTGCAGAAGATATGAGCATCGTCCTGCTGGAAGCGGCGGACGCGGGTGAGGCCAGTGAGGGCTCCCGACAGCTCGTTCCTGTGCAGGACGCCGAAGTCGGCCATGCGAATGGGCAACTCTCTCCAGGAGCGTGGCCGGTGATCAAACATCAGACTGGTGCCGAACAGAGAGTGTAAAACAATTAAAAACACATCAAAATTCAACTGCTAACTGCAGCTTTGAGTTATCAGACTAACTGAAAATTGCTCTGCTGCTTTAACACTGTGAAAGACGGAGTTCAATATTTGATTTAACTGACATTCAACGCTTTGACAAAATGTGTTTGCGAGCTCAATTTCCATTTCAGTATGATCTCCAGAGGGGGTGCCTTTGTGGATAGCACAAGGACCGAACAGTAAAAAAAAAAAAAAAAAAAAAAAAAGAGATAAAAGATTTGAATACAAAGAGCTGCAGTCTGCCTCTTTACACTGCAATGCAGCATTTAGCACTAAATTGAACTGGGTCATTCAAGAACTGAAAACATGGCAAGACTATCAGTCTATTACAAGTTGGGCTGGATGACTAGATGACAAATTACAGCAGTGAAATGTCAAACTCTTTTATAGATTGAGGGATAATAAACCCACTGTGCAGTTATAAAACTGTTCCAAGTGTATGGAAACATTGCTTGATTGTGCTCTCTTGTTTGCTATGTTTGGTGTTTTTAGATATTCAACTAAATATTGCACCCAGGTTAATATTTTTGCAATGTAACAATACTACTCGGAGCTCATGTAATGTTGCAAATGCATTTAGTGCTTGAGAAGAACAAATCAGCCTCCAAAAGACTAAAAATATCTATTTAACCATTGCAAAAACTTGATAAAACAATCTGTAACAGCAGATTTGATTTTCTAATTAAAAGCACACTTTCATCTCTGAATGTGAGGGAAAAGAAAGCCTCACCAGTGTCCGGGGCAGTTCATGGGTTTGAGTGCGAAGGTCTCTTTCTCGGCCTCAAAGGAGAACATGTTCTCGCTGTAGTGCTGCCAGTGACCGGAGGTCTGCCACAGCTTGCTGTTGTAGATGTTGGGAGTCACCACCTCCTGGAAACCTCTCTTCCTGTACTCACTCTGCCAAAGACAATGTGTACATGTGTCACAACTACAAGCAACTGCTCAAAACAATTTCTGTCAACACAACGGGGACTCGCCGATAAACAGCGCGTATGCCCCCAAAGGATACATAACTCTGCAAGCAAAGAGTTAGAGAAAGCAAACTACCCCGAATAATGTTTATACCACTGAATATTTGCATCCTTGTTTGTTTTCACATTGTGAAGGAGATTTGGGTAAACAAGAAATTCAGCATTTTTGTTTTGTTTTCTTACATATTTGTCAGTTTTATGGAGCTTTATTGTACCTTCGGTCGTTAGATGTCAGTTTTAAAATTCCAAACCAAAAGCTGACAGCAATAAGAAAATAAGTAATTTGTTTGAAATCCCAGCAATCATGTACACTACAAATATTCAGATGTTGGAGGTGTTTGTTGCTTGTACAAGCGGAGCTGTTTTTCAAACAAACCTTATTATTCAAAGTCCCTTCAGTCAGACATTTATTTACCACATAAAAGTTAAATTACTTCCAATTTACACTGCACAGTGCACTGTTGGAAGACAAAGGAAGTGAATGTTTAAATGAAATTAATTGTGTGGCTTTTAATTATGAAGCAGGTGCAACATTATTCTTTAATACTGACAATTACTTCATGTATCATTGCTTTCAATTTATTCTAAATAAATTGGTTCAAATATTAAACCGTTTTAAATTTCATAAATTAGTTTTTGACAGTGAGCAAAGATTTTCTATTATCTGGCAAGTTAGATCTGTTAACATCTATTTACGGTATTTTAAATAGTGGGAAAGGGGGTATGGATAAGATATTACCTTGATATGATCGCAGATCTACAAAATGTCTTATTACATTTTACTTGTGAAACTATAACTAAGACTTGATGCATTTCAAGAGCATGATATAAGTAATGCTGCATCAACATACAGTATAACTTGTAATTATTTTAAATTGCAGCACTTTTAACATATCTTGTGAATGTATAAAGCCATTATTATTGCACAGTCTGACTGAAGGCGACACACATCTGTTCTGTCCTTTTTCCTCCAACTTTCTGACTCATACCCTTTGTCCTTTCTTATATCTCAAAGTGTAGAGTAAAAATCACAGCAACTCTCCACAGCTCTGACTTACTCTGATGAACTCAATCAGGGTGTTGTAGATGAAGGCTCCCTTTGGCAGGAAGAAGCAGCTCCCTGGACTCAGGTCGTGGAAGAAGAAGAGGTCCTGCTCCTGATGATGATGAAGAAGAAAAAAAAATAAATGTATAGGTCACTATGAGGGCAACCACTCTGGATTTTATTTGAGATAATGAAACGTCTCGTCACATACTGTTGTTAATATAACTGTTGTCTAGCAATATACTCCTGCTCAGCTCACTTTTCCACACCTGTTATTATATTAAATGAATGGCAACATCACACAACTGTCGACTCCCTGTCAACAGTAAATGAGAGATTATTAGTAAGAAGTAATTGAATGGGTTCACTCACAGCTGACAACTTTATCTCCAAACATTCTCAGTATTTATTTCTACGCTAAGAAAAAGCTCAATTCATTAATAAATGAAGATGAACAACTGTCTAAACTCTGAAAGAAAGTAAGTGATACTCTCTCAAGTGTTTGCCCTTGACTTTTAAAACCCAAGAAGCTTTTCTTGTAGTAGGATGTTTTTTTTTAAGCCAGAAAATGTAACCACACTGCTGCAAATGCAACTGCTGTATATTTTCACACTGTTCATAAATGTCTTTGAAGATCTGACACTACCTTGGCTCATATTTCTAGCTTTAGAAGAATTCTACCTGTAAACAACAATATTTGTTTTGGGTATTTCATCACTGCAAGTTTGCAGTCAAATCACATCTTCACAAACTTCAGACATATACCTAATGCACTAAATAAAATTCTTTAAAAAGGAGGGAAGAAACCCAACGGGAGACTATTTCAAAACTGCGACGGACATGAACTCTTCTTCTAACATTTCAGTTACCCGGCCCAGTTTGCGATGATCTCTGTTCTTGGCTTCTTCCTGGAACTTCTCCCACTCTTTCAGCATTTTGGGGTCAGGGAAGGAGATTCCATAGATCCTCTGGAGGGTTTCCATGTCCGCCTTTCCCTCCCAGTATGTAGACGAGTTCTAGCACACCACAGATACGGGATGTTAGCTTTCATCATATTTTTTTGGCCCATCTTATCCCTTGAGAATAAAGTGTAAGGTAACTCTGCTCTCGAAATGGGGACAGATATTCTGGGCGTATACTACAGTACATGAAATGATACTTCAATCAGTAATCAATCCACAAATACAGTAACACTAGGTTAAGAAATAAAAAGCTCACCTTGTGGATCTTAAGAGCCTTGATTTTTCCAGTGTGTCTCACATGGGGTCCACGACACAAGTCAATTAAGGGACCACACCTGAAATGCAGGATATTCATGCGTTTTGAATATTCTCTAAACAACAGATGTTTCAAGGACCAAATATGTATCAGATGACATGGAAACAGGACTTTTAAAAAAAAAAAAGAACTCTGACATGCACAGGTCCCAGACTCACCTGTAAACGGTAGTAGTGGGAGTGGTGACTTTCTCGTTCAGAATGCGGCACTTAAACTTGTTGTACTGTCAAGAAGAAGAGGCGGTTTTAGATTTTACTTCTTCTGCAATGTGCCTCAAAGGAAGGTGTTTTTTCATATGTGTTAATGCTGTGAGATACCTTGAACATTTCCAGCAGAGTTTCCTTTTTTATCTCAAGTCTCTCAAAGGGCTGCTTCTCCTTGATGATTTTCTTGCACAAGGTCTCCAGACCGGGGAAGTCGTTGCTCGATACGCCCCTGTCCAAAAGTTCAATAGGTAAACAAAACAGGAACAGTACCATCCAACAATACCACTTAGTAGCCTAGGGCTGGGCTATATTGCCTATAAATAATATCACAATATTTTTAGGTTATATCGCGATACATGATATATATCTCAATATTTTGAAATCTCCTACTAAACTACTAAAATACTGAATAAACTACTGTTACAATAAAGTCAAAATGCTGTTATAATAAAGTTAAAGTACTATTATAATAGCGTAAATAAAGTACTGTTATATTGAAGTTAAAGTACTGTTATGACAAAGTTAAATGAAGTTCTTTCAGATACAAAAACACACACTTTACCTCACCTACATACGTCGCACACACTCGCCCAGGTGAGTGTGTGCGACGTATGTATGTGAGTTTTTTTCTTTTTGCGTCTGTGAGAGGGAGAGAGCCAGAGGAGAGAGTGAGAGAAGCGAAACACCAAAATGAGTCTCATGCCAGCGGCTTAAAAAAATTGTGACAATTTATACTCATTCGCGATATAGTCATTTACTACATCCCATGATCATCAATTGAGTATATTCAATATATCGCCCGCCCCTAGCCTAAATTAATATTTAAATTGCCTCCAATGCTAAATTTAGCCTGCCAGTGTTTCTATAGGGCACCATGGATGTAACCAGACCTTTTGTTCACCAATGTAATTCTTTGACTGCCAGATACTGATAACCTCTGCCAAGCACGGGCAAATAGTTCGAAGTCCTTGGCCTTAGGGCTTCAACAATGTTAAAATATCCTTGCAAAAAAACAGTCTTCAAGAATTCCATTAGCATAAAATGACTTCATTAAGGAAGATGTAGAATTAATTAGACAGCGCTCCTCACGCTCTCCTGCAGCCTGAAGCAGGGAGAAATGTATCTGTTTTAGGGAAAGGTCAAGTAAAAAAGTTGTTTACGAGGAGGAAGTGTTGGAATTTTTAAGGGTTTCTCAACTTCAGCTTCACTGAAGTAATCTCTAGTCCGTGGTTTGAATAGATTTGGTTTTATGATTCCAATCCCGTGTGCAGATATAGAAAGATGTCATTTCAAATCCACACCCAAGAAAAATCCAGCTTGACAGCATCAGTGTCATTACAGTCCACCTGTTCTGTCTTTGCCACTGGTCTTAGACAGTGAGGCAGAGTGACAGCTGCTAAGCCTTGAAGTACACACCAAAATAAGTCAGAGCTGACGAACACACAACTAATTATACAGACAAATCTGAACCCAAAGCCTGTGCGACTCACTCATTGTTGTCCAGGAACATGTCGTAGTAGAAGCCGCTCTCGATGGGGGGACCATAGCAGAGACAGCCCCCATACACCCTCTCCATGGCTTCACCCAGGATGTGGGCGCTGGAGTGCCAGTAAACCTTAAGAAAAAGGAAAAAAAAAAAAAGTACTGCCTGATTAGTGAAACAGCAGCAGAGTCAAACTCTTTGTGTTAATTAAGTCAGTATCATCGTGGTGGAAAATCAAGATTGTTGACCTTTATCATCTATGCCGATATTAAAATCATTCACTATGTTGCAGACTTTTTTAAAGCCTTTGAGACCATTTAAACCACTTAAATAGTGTAAATCAATTCTTCTGAATGCTGACAACACAAAAGATATGTCTTAAATATGCTAAAAAAAAAAGAAAAACAAGCTGACAAACTGCAATAAAGCAAATTGACTGAGACTTTGGATTATCTTAAGTACTTAACAGTGTCAACTGACAACTGCTTCTCCTTCTGGTAAAATGTTCAGCACTTTGTTAAGACAATGAAGATAAAATTGGGCTTTTATTTTAGGGACAAGTCTAGTTATTCTCGAGAGACCATATGCTGCCACATTTATGACAGTGGATGATTACAGCAGTGTTTTATATTCTCTTAATGTCTTTGTAGCTCGCACACTCGGTGAATCACAGAGCTTTGAGCTTTACTGTCGATTGTAAACCTCTCATTCTTCACTTTAACCTTGCATACACAGGTCAGCCTACGCTATTTACATACCAGTAAGGGTGAAATATTTTTGATTTGCCATTGGTTGGTGAGTATTTTGGGTTAAATAGTGATGCTCAAAAGGGCTTCAAACTGTGCATTCGAAGGCGATGTTTAAGGTGAATTCTACAGCTCTACAATCCAATCTACTAATTCATGGGTCATTCTGTGTCAAATCAGATATGGTTGTCTCAGATTTTGATCAAACCTTGTCTATATCATGAATGGGTCCCAAAACCAAGGCCTGTAAATTATTTCTGTTCAAATCCTATGTTTTCATATTTTTTCAGCCCTTGATATCATTTAATTTTATAGCCTCAAAAACACCTCATCTGGGAAGTGATGTTTGGGCATTAATATCTTGAAGTATTATTCCTAGCCTCACCAAACTTTGCAGGATGGAAGAAGACATGAAACATGTGTTCTTGCCAAAACCATTAAAAGCCTGTACTGCATGCCATTTTATTTTTATAAGGCCCTATATTTGGAAAAACGTGCACCCCCCTCCTCCCCCAAAAGCAAGAGTGATATTGAGGGTACTACAAACCCACATTTTTGCACCAACATGATATCAATCATTATTTTTTCTGCAAGTACAGTCTTATTAATTTTGTGCAAATATTTGAGGTCTCTGCTACCAATGGACATGAAGATTATGAATAAAACAAGGTGTGGTAGCATATTTTGGTCATTTTCATAGGATCAAAATGGTGTGTGGGCTAGCTAGTACAAACATGAAAATGTATGTTGAGAAAGCTAAATGTCTGTTCATTTAGTGAACAAAGTGCCAATGTCCTTCTGTTTTTCCTTCATACAAAAACAGATGCAGATTTAGAGAGATATTTTACTTATGGCAGAAAAACATCCATTTCAGAATTACATTTTTTTTGCCTCAGTATCTCTATGGTTATTGAATTCTTGTGTCACAGGAATTGTAAGAAATGAAGGATAAACATGTTTTCAGTATGTTCATTGGAATAGATGGCATCTGACATGGCATTCTATCAATGTTTCAGAGGCTGGGACACACATAAGTACAGATAATAAGGGAAGACCTTGCTTCTTCATTACGGACATTTTTTCCTCCCCAGAGTTAAAACAATGCTTTCAACTATGTGTATTTATCTATGAAGGGAACATAGAAGGACACTTTGTACACTAAATGAACATACATAAAAATAATTAAAGATTGTATTTGAAGAAAAAATGATGTGTTATACTATATGAGGGCAAAAAATAGGTTTATAATACTCTAAATATCACTCTTGTTTAGCAATTTTGCACTTTTTTTCCCAAATCTAGGGCCTTACAGAAAATCAATAGGCATACAGTACAAACTTTTAATGGTTCAGTCATACTGAGAAGTTGTTTGTCTTCCATTCTACAAATTTAGGTGAGGCTAGGAATAATACTTTTCAAAATAATAATGCCCAAACTTAGCTTCGCAGATAAGGCTGTTTTAAGAGTGTAAAAATTAAAAAATATCAAGGGCCAAAGAAATATAAAAACATTGGAATTAAACAAAAATATTTTACAAGCCTGAAGGCCCAAACGCACTAAAAGCGATAATTAACGCGCCTCATTTAATCCGCGTCATTTGATGCTCCAATGGCGCACTGCAGGCATCAGATTTGAAATTCCAACACCACAGAACCAACACAGATTTGTCCTGTTGTTCTTTGTATTAACTGCTGTATTAGTTGGATGCAATGAATGAATGAAAAGGAGAAATGCAGAGGAGGAAATTAAATTAAGAGTGTCTGTTTCCATAGTAAACCATCTGTTGAGTGTTTGATGGTTATTCATTTATGCTGTAGAACATAACCGTGAAATAATCAGAATATAACATTTTATTTCTCTCATCCACCGGCTTTATTCTCACTATTGCTCGCTCTCTGCGCTCAACCATTGTCGCGCTGTCTCTCTCTCTCTCACCGGTGCTCAGCTGGCTTGCGCTTTCTCTCTCCTTCTTAGCTGCAGAGAAAACAGCTTTGGTTGCTGGATCCTCATTTGACACTCCAAACTCGAAACAAGGTCAGAGTCAGGGCATCAAGGCAGTTTGATGCATCTCGTAATGCTTTCGTGCGCATTCGGCCATTTAAAATGACAGGGGTACTTCAAAACATGTGTCAGATGCTTTCAGTGCATTTGGGCCTTTAGTTGTGGGACCCAAACATTATATACACAAACTTTGAATAAAATCTGAGATGGTGCTGCAACCACTTTCCTGGATTCTGTCTGATTTTACATGGAATGACCCTCATATGAAAGGGGGGGGGTCTAAATCTAATAATTGTTTTAGACCAGGGCTGAGGTGGACTTACAGCTTGAGCTTCCTCATCATCAAACTTGAGCAACTGAAGGCTGCAGTCATCTTCCAAAGGTCTGTCCAGATCCCACACACCATTGTTTACTTTGGCAATCACTGTGTTGTCTGCAAGGCCTTGACTGGACAGTAAAACATGAAATATTTCACATCAAATGAATGTGCAGATATACATTTATATTTTCTTATTATAATTACAAGTCCTCGTTAAAAGTGGCCAAATATAACATCTTCTGTGACATCCTGTACAACTAACATTTAAAAATGTATAACATAAAAGTGATATTCAAACATTAATATCACATTAAACATAAAAAGCTCCAATACTGATTATCTAATTGTTATTTGATGTAGAACAAACTAACTAGATGTGTGCATGCATGTATGATAATGGCGCATGAAAATTAAGATTTTTAGTTTCAAATGTCATTATTTTCAGAAATCACAAAGTAATTGCTGTGTATGAATTTATATAAAACTATCAAAATCCACAAGAAAATCAAATTCCACAACATCATTGCAATGACAGGCAATAAGTGATATATTGATATCCTTCCCAGCCTCACATAGATCTAGGATTTCTGAAACTTTGCCATCATGTACTGATTATGTGACACTAATGTCATCACTAGAACTACAGTATGCTGGTTTTACAAGGTGCATGTTGGTTTGACGGACCTGCTGTAATGTGCCAATGGAGAAGCTAAAGGGATGCTGCTTATAGTACAGTGCCCATCCTTGAGCTTAGTCCTTTACATCTGAAATTCCAGTTAACTTTCCACAAAAGGTTGAAAACAGCACTCTTACAATGATGGTGATGGAATTGTTAAGCTTTCCTCAAGCTTTTTACTATGTTTATCATGTAGTCTGTTCATGTGACCTTTGGTTATCAACATTTAATTTCTGTTTACACACTACTAGCACGTATTGTATATTGGACAACGCTGGCAGAAAACAAAAAAACTCCACATCTTATCAGACATCGATCTCATTATCACACTGACCTGATTCCACAGGCCACCTGGTATGGTGTGGTCTTCCAAGACTCGGCCTCCACCACTTTCCCATCGGGCAGGGTCACCTTGATGGGTCGGCTATCCTTTGCAGCCCTCTCAGTCATCAGGGCATCGTGCTCGGCTTTCAGCTTTGCGTACAAAGTGAGACGCTCCTCAATGTACTGAGGTGCCGGCGATAGCTGGACACCAACAAAAAAACAAGGTGTGAGTGAATGTGATGGTAAAGGACAATGCTGTCATTGTGTATACTTTTCATTGTGTGTTAATCTGTACAAATTGTCGATATAGATGGCTTTACGTCCAGGTGGTAGAAATGAAATGTTGTAAACCATTTTCTTTGTTTACCCAAAACAGCTTGTCTCATCATCTTCTTTGTGTAATTAGCAGATGACTCACCCTAACCAAACATCAGTACAAAACAGCAAAGGTACAAAGACATACACTGTGGACTGTATCAATAATCTCAACAACCATAAAGCCTGTGGGTGGCTGCTTTGAGGTGCAAGAGAGTTCATTAGGAAGGATCTATACAACTTGTAGACGTACTGTACAGCATAGTTTATGTTCCTCTAAAACAAGTAATATGTCCACTTAAAATAATCACATAGTTTCTGCCTCTTGATTTAGCAACTCACCTCAGTTTTACCTCCAGAGTCTCCAGCAGCATTTTTGGCCTTTTTCTTGCCGCCATCTTTACCACCTTCAGTTCCCCCCTGTCCAGATATCACACAGTTTACACACAGTACAGATGTGACAGGCACACACCAACACGATGCTTGAAAAAAAAAAAAAAAAATCACTAACACTATACAAAGATCTGTTGTTTTAAGAGGCCTTCCTTATGGTAATTGATTAGCCTTTATAATTCATGATAGTTACAATATGACTATGGGAAAATCCGGCACAAAGTGATCCAATAAGAGTTTATAAATGGTTAACGCCACCCTATAGCGTCCTCCAAGTTGTAACGCACACTGGAGATATTAATAGAAATTTGTGGGAGTTCAAACCAGTTTTTAAAGTAAGCTTTGCATGAAGATGCATTGGGTGTGTGCCGATTTGAAGAGAGAACCGACCTGCTTCATAAAATGGTCTTAAGTGTTATTCTTACGTGAGTTTAAGTCTACCTATAAGCAAATAAACATTAAATTGCCAGAGTTTTGAATAGAGTTTGGCGTAACGCTCTCTTCTTAGCCATACGTGTTAATAGCCAATGTTAACTGAGGTTGGCCAAACCAAACTAGCCGACTGGGGTCGCCAGATTGCAATGTGGCATTACTTCCCACTTTAGCAGATTAAAACAAACGCGGAAGTAATGCTTCTGTTATCTTGAGAGTAATATTGTAGGTGAAACCAACATAACGTTATCTATAGGAGCTTGCTAGCCGACGCGTTAGCACCACATTGCTGACAGCATGAATCTGAATACTGGCTAGGCTAGCTGTTAGCTGGCTAATATGACTGAAATGTAGCCCGTCCTGAAAACAGAAGAATTACCTTTTGTCCTCCTCCCACTTGTAATTCGCTCATTTTCTCCACGACAGTCTGATCAGCCATTACAAGTGAAAAGCTACCCCACTTTAAGAGATAACTTTCGCAAGTCTGAGCTACCGGTGTATGAACTGTAAGCAGTCAAGGTGCCGGGTGAGGGCTGATGACGTTTCCCGGGTGCCAATTTTTTCCTAGGATGGCGAAGTCATGGCCCACCCTACTCTGCCTCTGATTGGCTGGTACTCGTTGCCTTCGTTGGTTGGGTTGGTTAGGTTTAATCACGAGGAGTGAGATTGGTTAAGATTAGGATAAGAATATCAGAGTAAGCCAATCAGAGGCAGAGTAGGGCGGGTTATGACTTCGCCGTCCTGGGATAAAAAATATCGCCTCCCGGATATTGCGATTCTGATGCAACATTGCTGTAGACTTAAACCCTCTTTATATACAGTCTATGAGTTAAACAACCATGGGTGTATAAAGGAGAATTCAATTGTAACTTTGTAGCCAAATATTGGTCAGATTTTAGTTGTAATTTCCATCATAAACATAATTTTAAGTTTTCTGTTTAAGATGTTATACCATATTTTGGAAAATCCAACTGATTTTATTGTTAATGTGATGATTATAGTGGGTAAATGTGGGTTTTATTCAGTTTTTGTGAATTAGATGACTTTTTTGAAGAATGTTCTTCCTTTGTTTAAGTAACATTTGTTGTACTTCAGCCGTGCCGTGTGCTGTCGTTTTGTTATTATTGTATGTTCTGTTTATGCTCCATACCATGTGAGCATGGTCTTGAGTTACATAAATAAATAAATAAATATATCTCATTTTACAAAAAAAAAAGAAAATACCAATACGTACAATCAATTATTATAATAATATTTTTGGAAACATTATAAATTGGCTTTATTTTATTTTGATATATCTATTGATTTACTGTATTTTCTTATTATTATCATTTTTATTTTATTTTATTTCATTGTTATTGTCCTTGTCCGTCTATTTTGTATTTCCTGTTACAAGACTAGATTCTAAGGTAAATTCACAATATGTAACATTTGGACTGCGATGAAATGGAATGTGTTATGATAAATAAATAAAGTCTTGATAAAAAATAAAACATTGCTGTAGACTAGTAGGTGGTGCTTTGTATGACAGATGATAATATCAGCTGTTTTCCTTCAGATCAACTCCTAAACCTTTATGAAAGTACATTTAGCCTAATAAAGCATTCAAAGAATTCATCATGGTAGTCTTTTGGGGTCCTTGATACCCTTTTTCAATGTTTGCCATTATTTGTCACAGCAATAAATGATACAAACATAAACCATTCCCAGATGTTAATCAGCTTTTACCCAAAGCAATAAACAAAGTTTTTTTTTTTTTTTTTTTTATCTCTGGACCACACTATGGTTAGTGAAACTTTTCAATGTGACTTTTCCTACTTTTGAAGTTGGAAGTAGTAAAGCAGTTTCCTTGTTTTCAAGTGATGGTAGTAATTATGTGATGTGTATACTGCCTCACATAACACTACATGAACATCATCCAAGGCTTATTTGGCAAAAACTGAAAACCATGTATGAAATATATTTACCCAGTATTCAAAATATAAATGGTTTAAAAGCCCAATAAACCATTTTATCAACATCATTATCAGGGCGGCCAGGATTTTAGAAATACTGAGGTCATGAGTCAAAGTCTCCACAATATATTTCCATCCCCTGTTAATACACTGAAATTATAATAATAGCCTTTAAAATGTTTTAATGTGAATTATTAATGCTTTATCTAGTCAGTAAAATGTCCATTTATACTGTCTATGAGTTTTATTTCCCCACATGGACGTCTCAGTGTTGTTTCAACATCTTTTCCACACCGCAATGAAATTCTGGTGGGGGAAATACTTTGTTTTATTGGTCTAATAGTAGTCAAATTTGAATATATATAAATAATATTAAGCATGTTATCTCAGTACTGTCAGTTGTAGCTTTGGCCCTAATGATCATCCTCATCAAAACATCAGCAAAAAAAAGAAAAAGTCTGTTGGAGAGTTTTGTGCAGGCAGCAAGCACAGATATTTTCTTGCAGAATATGTAGTTTTCTCTAGTTTGCCTTTGCGAACTTGATAGTGTTTCGCTGTGGTGGTCAGGATGTAATTTATGGGGGGTTTTCTGGATGCTGCTTCATTTTGTGTGTGTGTGTGTGTGTTTTTTTTGCACCACATGGTGAGCAAGTTTTAATTCCAACCAAACTTGAACATCTTAAACATGATTGTTTAAAACATGTGACATGGCTCAAATTAACAAAATCACCTGCTGTTGTATTTGGCTGGAACAAAACCTGCAACAATCCTTAAGGCTCACTGCTACAGTCTTCTCATCAAGTCGGCAAGTTGTACTATTAATAATTAATATTCTGATAGAGCTATTTTTGACTATTAGATCATTTGTGAGGAGTAAAGAGACGAAACGAGGCAAGATAGATGTCTTATTATGCCACCAGCAGTTGGTTTCAGTTGAACTTTCTGTTGCTAGTAGCAACCATTTCTGGCACAGTTCTACAGCTGTCATCCAGCCTTTTGTCAAATCTGAGACCAAGCAAATATTAACAAGCATTGTTTACCTACTCCACAAATGCCCCAAATGGAGCACTGGCTTATCTGTGTTTTCTTATTTTAACTGTGCTGTGATTGCTAATTTGTTCATTTTAAAGCACCAGTGTGTAGGATTTAGTGGCATTTAGTGGTGAGGCTGCAGATTGCAACCAACTGAATACACCTACCCTCCCCCTCCCCTTCTAAGCATGTAGGAGAACCTACGGTGGCTGCGAAACTCACGAAAAATGTGAAAGGCCCTCTCTAGAGCAAGTGTTTGGTTTGTCCGTTCTGGGCTACTGTAGAAACATGGCGATGCAACATAGCGGGCTCCGTGGAAGAAGACCTGCTCCCTATGTAGATATAAAGGGTTCATTCTAAGATAACGAAAACACAACAATTCCTATTTTCAGGTGATTATACACTAATTCAAATGTACTTATGAATATTATGTTCCATTTCTGCCAAGTCTGTTCCGTTAGATGCCTCTAAATTTTAAACACTGCACCTTTAATTTAGTTTTTCTACAGCACAGTCCACTGATAACCAAACTAGCCACTATGCTAGCTAGCTTTGTTGCTAATGTAACATATGTAACTAGGGCTGCAACTAATGATGATTTACATCAGTTCATCTGGTTCATCTGTATCGATTCTTCTATTTTCTTGATTAAGTGATTAGTTGTTTGGTCTATAAAATGGTGAAACATGTCTGTCCAAAGTGACCCAAAGCCCAAAATGACATCCTTAAATGTCTTCTTTTGTCCCGACTCACAGGCCACAACCCAAAGATATTCAGTTTGCTTTCAAAGAGGACTATAAAGAAACCAGAAAATATTCAAATTTGAGAAGCTGGACAATTAATTGATTATCAAAATAGTTGGCAATTAATTTGATAGTTGAGAACTAATCAGTTATTCAACAAATTGTTGCAACTCTAATATATGTAACTGTTAACTGTGTAACTATTGAGCTAACGTTAGCTAACTAATAAGCTAACTTTTTTTCTTAATCTTTTTACCTTTGCTCTCGTGAACTCTATGTGTATGTTACTAGATTAATTACCTTACTGTTGTACTTCTTATTGAGACTTAATGTTGTTCTGTACTGGTGTTACATGGGATGATTCATTTGACAGATTGTTATACTTTTGGTTTTCTTGTTAAGATACTGACTGACTTTTACAGTCTAACTATTGTTGTTCTCTATCTTATCTTTTTTTCTGATTTGTAATCACTATGATTGATATGACCTTTGTTGAAATCATGTTTAGCTCAACTACAGTACATGCATAGTGAGGGCAGAAAGCCCACGTTTTGTAATTTCTTTCCCTGCTTGAGAAGGCTGAATGCTTGAATGAATGAATGAAATTGTAATAGAGCAATGGCATTTATTTATCATTCTGTGCAGTGTGTATAAACTCGTGTCGCTTCATAAAGGATGCAGTGCAGAGTGTGAGGTAGATACAGACTTTGCAGTTGATGGTTTTAGCTGATTTCGGAATGAAATATTTCTCTGTATCAATTTGGCTGCTAATCATGAGAAAAGACTGGGTTTGGGAAATTGTCATCAAGGCAGAATACAAGAGGGCTTTTCAAACTATGAATGGATGACGTAGAGCAGTAACATCCAACCTGTGGGTCATAACCCTCATAAGGGGTCACAAAATACATTTGCAGAGTCACAAAAGGATTAACAAGCTGAAGAAAAACATGTTTTTGCTACAGAAAATGATCTTCATTGGAAAATGTTGACCTCCAAGCCGCTACAGAATATTAATTTAAAACAAGGAAAACAATCACTCTTCAGTGGACCTGATCAAAACCAATAAACATATGTAACCTGTGATAAGGGGTTACACACACTGACATATATAGATATTTGAGTATGTGCATCAAATGGAGGCATTCATCTACCTCCAGTTTTGTTTGTCTTTTTTCTTTTGTTACATTTTGTCTCTAATTTATGCAAGTCACACAAATATTTCAGCTCTTTATTGCTAAATAACAGTCCAGACATGTGGATCTTAATTGCTTTTAATTGATTTTTACAAACACAGAAAACTAATTTTAAAAACCTTATTCTCTTTCACTTACTAACATGTCCAGCATAGTCATTATATATGGAGTATTTTTGTTAATCTTTAAACAGATGAACCAAGTAATAGACACAAATATTTTACACTCACAATGCATGCATAATCAAAATAACAAAGAAGAGATTAGTCTTGTTGCTGATTACAATCATAACACTGATTGCTTTGCTTACCCAGAGTATCTGTTTGTCCTATATTCTATTTCTGCCTTGCTTGAAGGCACCAGACTTCAGACAATGTGTGCATTTCAATTATTGTCGAACAGCGGTTTTAAACTTCTGACACTCTCCGAGGGAATAAAGAAGAAGCTGTAGCACACCGTGCTTCCCTGATGTTCTTGGCTTGTTGTGAGGAGAGGGAAGTCTTGAATAATTAACCTTCAAGCCCTTGAAAAGTCAGGCACCATGTTCTATTTCTTGGCTCTGTATTAGGTCTTAAACACTGTTCCAGTGCCAGCTCAGGCTCACAGTGTGGTTGATGTATAAGGTTTAAAGTAGATTACATAGAATTGAACTATAGCAATGTGTTTAAAAAATTATGTTGGATGTGTGATTATGGGCATAAATATATTGCAATTATATGATGGTTAATAATTAGAATAATCACAATTGGAATATAATACTACTTTATGAATATGCTTTTATATACTAATAGCCTATTTCTAATAATAATAAGATATGGACAGATATAATGGTATAAAACAAACAGATTTTTATTTTATTTTTTGTATTTTAATGTAAAAAGGGAAAAAGTAATTGGTAATAAAGTATACATACAAGCTCTTCTTTTTTTATTGATAAAACAGCATATAAAAGGAGAGAGAGGTGTGAGGAAAAAAGAAAAAGGTGATGCTTATTATTATTTATAGCGAGAAAGAAGAAAAAAGAGAGGGGAAGAGTCGAATCCTGTAAAAGTGGATTTATTCAGGGAGCCTCTGGTGTTGTAGGGATAAGATTTATTACCATGTCTATAGTCATTCTCTAATTATTTGGAGGTATTTTGAATATTTTATATCACTAGCCATTAGGTGTCAGTAGAGAAACCTTGCTAAAGACAAACTGAGCCCTGAATCCAATACCATCCAGTCTCCAATGCTCTGTTTTCTGCCTGCAGTTTGCACTCCCCCACACTTCAGCAGCTGACATTGTCACCTCCTTCACTGAAGTTTTGATACAGCCAGCATTTGTCTACAGGCATCTCTGGAGAAAGCAACACGGAGCTCCTACCTCTTTCACTCTGCTCCACATTCAAAGGAAATTGCAGAGGCGAATACATGATGGGATTTGTTCCAAATGCATCATAAATATTTGATCCTTCCGTGGTAAAATCTTTTTTTGTTTTCAAAACAGAGTACATGAGATCATCAGTCAGTTCTATTATATTACATGTCTCTTAGATAATACTGGGGAAGACCTCCTTATTAAAGAATTTATATATATTATCTGTTAGGGTGGCCCAATTAATACAACCTCAATAATTCTCACCAAAGCCAGAGTCTACAAAAAAAAGCCTTTACTCTAGCTTAAAGCTTAAAATCTGGAGCAATAAAGATAGATAGATGACTGAATGTGGAAGCAGGGGAATATTTTTAAGGGGAAGGCTATAATGTCAAGTTCAAAGCACCTCTTAAGAGCACTTAATGAGCGTTATGAACATCTCACAACCAATCTCAATGCAATAATACAGATCTGGAATCCTAAAGCACTCTTACAGCCTGGTCTAAGTAAGCCTACTGTGTTCTGGCACCAAGGGCAAGCTCCAGTATGAAAAATAACTGGTCTTCAGCTGCCCTCCACACTGGAAGAGGATGACACCAGGTCAGAGACAAGGGCAGGGAGGATCACCGCTCGCCCCAACCAGGCAGACAACCATCTGCTGCAAAATCCTTTATGAGATGGTCCAATCTGCCCCAGGCTCTTCCTGAGAGCTGTCACAAAGCTGCCCCCCACACACAACCACACACACACACACACACACACACACACACACACACACAATCTTTGGACTTTTCACAACTCAGTATGAATGGCTGAAATCTGTTACTTTTACAAATTATTATCAGTCTGTTTCTAATGGCCAATAGCCTTTCTACATAATTGCACACAATTCAAACCTTTAATTATGACTTTTTCAGCTGCTCATAATGTACATGTACTTTGTTCATTTATTTATTTTATCTCAGTCTACTTAGTACTAATTAAATGATGCATGTTTACATTATGTCACTACAGACAATACCGACATGGTCTTATCCAAGGTGCTAGGGTTTTAGGAAAGATCAAAAATGCACAAATAATACATTTTAACAAAAAAAGGGATTCAAACATGTTCAGTATTAGTTTTATTTAGAGGCCAGTGAGGAAAACAGTGTAACATGTGAAGTGTAGTAAAAAATCATATTTGCCTTGCTTTTCTTAAAAGACCAAATTTGTCTCCTTGCTGTTTTAGCCCTGCACCATATATTCTTTATATTATGCGGAACATTTTCCAAAGCATACAGCAGTGTCGTACATCAGTGACTGTCTTTCCTACCTTTAGCCATTCCTCATGGTTGACATTCATTTCAGTGCAGCATAAAAATCAGCCAGTAGAGAAATGAAACTGACTTGATCTTGGTAATTCCATATCAAATATGATTATGTTTGTCAAAGACACGTTATCATTGTGTAATATTATGTTTGTCAAAGACGCATTATCATTGTGTGGTAATACAATTGATAGTGCATTTATGTATTCATGAGAAGCTCATAATGTGAGCTATGAGAGCTGGCTGCAAAACAGCATCACTCTCACAAGCTACATTGTCCAACAAACCTGCCAACCATTAACATTCTGTTGCTATGCTACATTATTGAAATTCATTAGTTATATTAATTCATTATCTATATTTAATGATTTCAATAGGTGGTTATAAAATTGCTTTAAAGTGTCAAATAAAGGTATCATTCTATTTGTATCATTCTGAACAAATAACTAAAATGCAGATTGTGATGTCTGTGACTAGCCCTCCTTTCTGACAAATAATCCTTACCATAAGCTCTTCATACTGTATGAATACAAATAATATACTTGGAAATGGCTCGTCTGATCTATATCAACCTATTGTAACTCACTCCACTCCACAACACATACATAAACACAGGCGCACGCGCACACACTCCAGTCTGTTTCTGGGTCGTCCTCTGCTGATCTTCCTGCAGAGTTTCTGGTTCAGACAGAGGTGCTCCCTTTGAGTAGAAATTCAAATGCTGATGCACATGAAACAGCTTTGACAACAGTCAAATGAAGCACAATAACAGCAGAATTTTTTTTTTTCAAAGGAGAAACAAAAAATATGTTCTCAAAAGTGCTGTAGCACTGAGCTCCACGTTGTCTCTATTCAAGGTGAATCACTTACATTAAATGTTTTCCTACTTAACAGTGAAGAGGCATGATGATAGTGTAACAGTATATTTTAAGATTTTTTTAAGATAAGATTACATATTCCTTTACAACCATTTAGGTGTAGATGTACCCAAAGATATTTGAAATAAGGTGTGTAAACCTACATATGACTAAAAACTTAAATAAATAAATGATGTTGTTTACTGTTAAAGTCGTAGTCATATTTCTGTGTTCAATATTTCTTCAAAGTATGAGTTTGTGTCCAATCCCAGGCAGTTGGTAGGGGGTCCAGATTATGTTGCTTAGACTTCCATTTCTGCATTGCCACATAATGTCACATACACCAAGGGAAGGCTTTAGTAAAGCTGCCTTTTCCAAACCCTCTGTGCTGCCAGAGGAGAAGGTAAAAAAGCAAAAGTCGAATGGAAAAAAACCAAGGCACTAAGCTTTCTTGTTGCTGTTCGCATCCTAGTAAGAAATGAGAATCAGTCGATGCGGAAGACAATAAGACGTACATCACATCACACCCAGAGGAACATTTATTGGCTACTTCCCACAGCCAGGGGTGATGGCAGATCAACTGGTAGTGGTGAGTTTGAGGGAGAGAGACAGAGAGGGAGGGAGATAGAAGGATTAGGCTTGATTCTGGTCCCTTATCATTCGGTTCAGTCTGCTGGCTCAGCAGCAGTAAGCAAATTGAAACTAACAGGATCTGCTGTAGCTACTACCTCTTCACAGTAATATGTGAGCCAAGTCGGGCCTGACTGTCATTAGAGGATTACACTTTATGTCCTCTGCAACTGCCAGAAGAATCCTGATGTGCTTAGAGGAACAACCCTCCCTAAAACAAAAATCGCATTAGACATTTGTTAATATGAGGATGCATCCCCCGAAAGTGGGAGCCAAGAATCTAGATTGTGATATTTTTTTTCCCAATATCCTTTCAGAAGCTTGTACAAGGACAAGGTTGCTGTTTATGTTCTTGAACTTTAGAAATTATTTATTAGTATAATAGTGCTGTAGTTTGGGACCTGAAAGTACACTCATTAGCCTAGAAATGCTTCCTGGGTACTATAATGCAAAATTATTTTGACATTCATTGACTCATGGCATCACTGCACATAAATGGATTGACCTGAAAAGTACCTGTCCATTTATATGACCATCATACTCTATGTTATAGGCTGTTTTGTGAGAGCAAACAGCATCAGGGACATTTACTTCACTCTTATTCTACTGAATATCTTGTCACCTTGGCTGTATCTTGCAGACTAAAATAACCCCCCTTGTATCAAAAGGTATTTAATTACACAATAGTGAAAGGAAGTTAAACTCATTTTGAATTCCAAACATGCATTACACTAGATTTATTCACTTCAATAGCAGGATGAGCCCCTTGAGATGAAATAGCTCATTAGAAGCATAAAAACAAGAAAAAAAAACTTAATCGACCTAGGCTTCAGCACAACTTTCTCTGAGTCATTCCCACATCTTTGGTGAGTCTAAAAAAGCCTCAGTGATCCACACAGGTAAGCTGTATTAATCTCACAAGTTCTCATTTCATTTTACAAATTAAAAAACATCCAACGAGATCTAGAAAGCTCACACGTTCTTAGAGAGAGCACAAAACTTAAATATTTCATCAGCATCGAAACAAATCAGAATGTTATGAAACCCTTCCCCTTTGTGGTTGGCAAAGTGGATTTTGGATAATAATTCGATCTAAATTTCATCACATTCCAAAAATGTCCTTCCTGACGTTGATGATGTCCTGATGTTTTTCAAATCAGCATGCCTCCAATGCCCACATCTAATCAGTGCATTTATCTAAGGGCATAACATTTACATTATCATGTGCCAAAAAGGTTAATCATTCCACCCCAGCTGCTTGTATCAGTGTGTCACAGCCCTGGCCGTGCCTCCACTTATTTCCCTTGTGTTATCATGCGTTTCCCTTTTCCTCTGTGCCTCCTGTTTTCCTGTCTGTCTCTGTGTGTGTGTATGTGGTGTAGGCGTGGCTTCCTTCCTTGGCACTCTCTGGTTCCCTCCTGATTGCAACTTTACTGATCATAACAGAATGATCTGGCCAGCATGGACCCAGCAGACTCAGACCACCTCTGCTAAGCTCTCACCACTCAGGGCACCCTCATGGGACAACATGACCATGTCCTTTGTGATGTCGTGGAAACCCTCAAGTCACTCCAAGTCACGCCAACGTGGCCCTGATCGGACATCAAGTCAACCAGGTTTCCACACATCTTTCCTCTCCAGCCCCTGAAGCCCCTGCTAGCCCTGCTGCTCCAGTACAACCCTCAGCCCAGCTAGCTCTCGTGCCCAGGGAACCTCACATCCCAGTGCCAGAGAGCTACACTGGAGACTTGGGGACGTGCAGGTCTTTTCCGATCCAGTGTTCCCTGGTGTTCGAGCAACAATAAAAATATCTTATGTCATGGGGTTATTTAAGGAGAATGCTTTAGCCTGGGCATCAGCTGTGTGGGATAGCTAGTCATCTGTTAGCTCCTCTTACCTTATCTTTGTCTTTGAAATGAGAAAAGTTTTTGACCACCCTGTTAACGGTAGGGATGCCACTAAATGCCTCCTGTTACTGAGTCAGGGTTTCTGCAGCGTAGCTGAATATTCAGTTGAGTTTAGGACTATAGCTGTAGGCTACGTAGGCTGTAGGCTGTAGGCTGTACATTTCCTGCCCCTACCCAAACTTCCCACAGCCTCGGAAACCGCTGACTTCCTAGTCCACAACATTGTGCGACTCCACGGGTTCCCAACTGACATCGTCTTCGACCATGGAGCACAATTAATACCCCAGGTATGGAAGGCATTCTGTCATCTGTGAATCTTTCATCAGGTTACCGTCCCCAGACCAATGGACAGATGGAGCGGGCCAACCAGGATCTGGGAGCTGTGCTTCATTGTGGCACAGACCGGAACTCCCCCTCCTGGAGTAATCATCTTCCTTGGATTGAATACAGTCACAATTTCTTGTCCAGTGCAGTCACAGGTATGTCACCCTTTGAATGCTCTCGGGATTTTCAGCTGCCTCTGTTCCCTGCTCAGGAGGATGGATTCGCTGTACCCTCAGTCCAGGCCCATCTTCACCACTGTTGCGGTGTATGGAAGGATGCCTGCTCCGCTCTGCTCCACTCTGCTCCGCTCTGCCAACCGCAACCAGCACATCGCTGACCGCCACCAGACTCCAGCACCCAACTACTAGCCAGGTCAGAGAGTTTGGCTTTCTTCCAAAGATATTCCTTTACAAACCAAATCGAGAAAACTACCAATGTACCACCATACATTGGACCTTATGAGATAGACTGTATTATCAGTCCCTCTGCTGTTGTACTCAAGTTGCCTCCCTCCATGAGAATTCATCCCACCTTCCATGTCACCTAATTGAAACCAGTTTCTATCAGTCCATTGTACCCTCCAGCCATTGTCTGTGTATGTATTTGGGTCCGCCTTCACTGGTCGTAACAGATTGGGGATTTTTTAAATTTCTCTCATCTTTGATAGAATCTGTTTTCTATGTGGTGTCCCTCACTTGTCCTTTAATGTCTCTCTTAAAGAATTCTTAACACTCTAATATTTGGAAACAGGCAATTTTCCTTCTTCTTCTTTTAACAACAGCACATTCAGAAATGAATATTGGTAAAGTACCTCAAATCCTACGCTTGTTTCATAGCCTTGGTTTAATGGAGTATATATGTTCAAAGCAAAAAAGGTTCTATCTGAGCTTTAGAGAAACACATAGTACAGAAACAGCTGCTTTTACGGTGATTTTGTTTTTGCAGCAGATTGGGGTTGGAAGTTCAATTTTAATCCCATTAGATCTTAATGCACCGTTCGACAACCCAGAATTTTAATGGACTTAAATTGTGGGTTGACATCAAAGGCAAAACACTAAACTATCTCAGCTCATACTGCTCACTACTCACATGTAACATTCCCAATCACAAGGAAACTCCTTTTCCAGTGGTACTCCTCAAAGTTCAATCTTAGGCCCCATACTGCTTCTCATTTACTTGCTCCCACTTGGCCTTACAACATGAAGGGCTTAAGCTCAACATAAATCCTTCCTTCGTAATGCTTATAAATTTGGATTTTAGATTTATTTTAAGACTGAACTTTGTGTTTTTTCTCCATTGCTACAGTGGTTATCCACAGGTAACGCAGCGAAACACAGTGGCTAAATATACCACAGTTTAAAGGATAGGTTACAGTTTTTCAATTCTGTCTTAAAACAGTAGTCAAGTGCCCATATGAACACTGAAACAGGTTTTGTTCGCTATAATAATTTCTCCTGTTCATACTGACTATTAGCAGATCCCTTCATAATGTACTTACAATGTAAGTAATGAGGGACAAAATCCACAATCCTCATTTTGACCAAAAATCTATTTAAAAGTTATCTGAAGATAATATGAGGCTTCAGCTATCTGAGTTAATAAAATAAAGTGGATATCTTCCACAGTTAGCCTTTTGTCAGTGAAAGATTCCCTGCTTGTCGCAATGGACAGCTTTTTCCTGTTCAACTGAAATGCAAGGATCGTAATAAAAAGTCACTGAAAAGACAGAAATTTGAGGGATATTGACTTGATTTGAATAATGTGGATGGCTGAAGCCTCATACACATATTTTTGTATGGAACGAGGACCATGCATTATGTAGGGATCTCTTAATGTCCGGTATGAACAGGAAGAATGATTACAGTGAGGAAAACACGTGTCAAAGTTAATTTGGGCACCTGACTGTTGTTTTGGGACAGACTTGAAAAAATTGTGAACCCATCCTTTAAGGAATTCCTCAGAGATACAAACCACTGGATATAACAAAATGTGTATAGAAAATGAAAACATCTCAGAAATGGTTTCCTTTTACACAAAACATACATTTAACTGTGCAATATTGAAGACAGCACATGGTACAGCAGTGTTACATCATTCCTGTAATAGCATTTATCTAAAGTTAATATATTGTATCTTTTTGAAAAAAGCAATTGATGCACATAATTTCCTAAAACCCAGGCTACACTACTGTAACTCTCTGTTTTGGCATTCATCACTCGCACATCACCAGCTTGCTAAGAATGTGGTGCCTGGATCCTAATTGGTGAAAGCAGACAAAATCACACCAATGGCATCTTCTCACGGATTAACTGTTAAGAATTGATTTGAAATATTACAGATTAATTTTAAAGCACAGGTAAATACTCTGAGGACACATATATCAAACATTTTAAATCTGTAAGCTTCCATTTGAACCCTCTAAACCTCAAGTCCTCAGCTGATGGAGCCTTGCTATAGTTCAGGCAGGCACAGAAGTTAGTTTTACTCACATGCTCCATACACCTTCCAACCATGTATAACATGTCCATGGCCTTTCTCTCGCAGTAGGTGGTCTATATAAATATTTGGCACTTGTTCAGTCTGCCTACTGAACGAGTTCTGCCCTTGCTGCTACACTGCTGCCTGTTTCAGAAATGTATCTCCCACCACCCCCTCAGCTTCCTCCTGTATTGGCAAGTTGTTTGTGAATTTTGAATGTTCCTAAAATGTATATTGTTGCAATAAATCGTCAAAACTAAGACATGAGTGTCCTGACTGAAATGCCCCATATGCGAGTCTAAAGTACAAGCTTTAGACCAAAAGTGACTGGGTTTTTCTACTTGGGAACAATAAACAGAGACGAGAAAGAACATCTAATCAATAATTCTTTACATTTTTTTGAAAGACTTTTGTGTATTTGTCTTCCATTATTTTCTTGCTTTCTTTTCTATGTTTCGTTTTTATCAGTTTGTGATTTGTTTGTCTGTATTATTAGTTTTTTCTGTGCTTTTATCACTGGTTTCAAGTGGGTGGAACTCGGTTGGGAAATGTGATGTATTTCTGTGCACCAATCAGGATTTCGTCAGTAACATTTGAATCGAAATATGATGACGATGAACAAGATGGTAATTAATAATACCTATGAATGTTTTTTTCCTAAACTTTACTGCAGCACATTTAATTGAACAGAGAAACGCTTAAGATTTTAAACCGCATTTTCTGAGGCTTTAAGTAAAAAAGTAAAAAAGGTTGTCACATTGACACATTCACCCATTTTCTTTAAAGTAAACACACAGTTATTACAATTAATAGTAGGAGCAGTAGTAGTAGTGGTGTTATTGTTTGTTAAAATATTTTTGTGAAGTGCTCAACTTCACTTTCACACCCACAAAAGATTGTTTTATTCTGACAAGGAAGCTTTAGTGAATAGATGTTCAATGATATTCTTTCCAGGCAGAATCATCCACCTACAAAAGAGCAGTGAGAGAAAGGTATTGTGGAACATATAATGAGACATGCACAATTCACTAGCACCTGCTGTAGAATTCAAGTAATGGAGAGGGAACATGAAGCAAAAGGCAGTGAACCAGATAGCACATGAATAAAGCAGTAGGGAGATGGATGGAGCAATGGGGCTTGAGTCCGCCCTCCCCTCTCCTCTCCTTCGGAGCGGGTCGAGAGGCATCCTTGGCTTTAATCAGGCTCACCTAAGCATACCTCAGCGCTCCCGTGCCATGATGATGGATGGCCTGGAGAAATACCTGTAATGGCAAACTCTCTGCTATGTTTTGTGTTTGGCAAAGCAGGTACCGGCTCTAGAAAAGTGTGGTGGTGAACCAAGCAGCTGATAGCCTTAACTGAGGCATGTGCTTTATAATGCTCTCAACATTTTCACCATGTTAATTATTGCACAACCCCACTGTGCCTTATTTGTATCAGGGGGAGAGCAGGCTTTCAGGGCATTTCTGACATTTTTGTGTGATCTAACACACAGCAGTAACGTGTATGTCATTCCTTTTTGCCTCTGGACTGACATCATGTAGGGCTGATAGAAAGATGTCTTTTCTCTTGGTCCTGAACGATACATTTTGTTCTTTGAGAAGTGCCAAAGGCTCAGTTTAATCTATTCACACACGCTTTTTCATGCTGTTGCCTTCGAGGGCTGAGGCTACCACTGCACACAGAGCAGCTCTTGTAATTGTAATAAATAATGTATGATTAATATGGCTGATTAAACAGTCTGGGAATCCTCTCCCTATTGGCAACTCTACTTCTAGCAGAATAACAAAGATTACCTCAGAGCTTTCCCATCTTGTCACGCCATTGTCTGATAAGGAGTTAGACAGCTGCTCCAGATCAAAGAACACCTTTATGAAACATAGCTTTGCAAGTTCAGTTTTAGTCCTTTGAAAGTCTTGGTAGTAGTTCAGTGTGTGCAGATTGGTGATTCTTAACAGAAAGTTTTAAATTTGGCTATGTGCTGTAAAATGGAAGATGTTGTACACTTTTGTTCAAAGTCACTTACACTTATGTTTTTTTTTCACACATACACACACATCCAGCTTTGTCTCCCAAAAATTCTGTTTATACACTACTACTGCAAGAGCAAGTATGTTTTGAAAGAAATCCAAATTACGTTCTGTACAGTATCTACACAATGACAAAACATTTTTAATGAACATATCTGCAAAGTTTCACTGTTTATACAGATATATCTGCAAACCAGTTCTGTGTAGCACCAACAGCATAAGTGATGGTTATACTTAGGCACTCAGAACATTTGGTTAAGGTTAGAGAAAGACTGAGTCAAAAGTGCCTTGAAACAGTTTACAAACATTTACTTTGTCAAAGCTACAGTAAGTTTTTCTCATATTTTTTAGTTGAAATATGCTCCGAAGCACATCTTAATGAGGAGGGGTTTTGTCAAAGGCCTCTGTGACCCAGGCTCATTGAATAGCCTGGCAGCAGTACAGAGGTATTCCCTCTCAAGTTTGTAAGCAAGCCTCGTCTTTCTAACCAGAGAGGGCCAGAGTCAGAGGAGGGAACTCACGGCTGTCAGTCAACATGTGAATGCATTTCTGATCTATTATTCCTCTCTTACTAAGGCTCCGAGCTAGCATTAGTTATTGGAAGACATGCTATGGTTTACTCACAGGCTAGAAAGTTCCCTATACCTATATCAGTTGAATTGCAGAGATATCAATTCATCAGGTGTGCGTGATCACAAGGATGCAGGTGAGGGGCTGGATGGAGCACAAAGTAGCAGACAGCGAGAGGGGAGGGAGGAGCAGAGTGGTTTGCTGCTGGGTCTCTTGATTTCCACAACTTCCATATAGTAGCTTTTAGTTGCTGTCAGAGCAGACTTCACTCCCCCATTTATTTCTATGAGGAATGGGGCCAGACAGAGGCTTTTAGCTTATAGTCTGGAATTGACACGCTTCTTTTGCTTTGAGTTCAATCTGATTGCACTTTGACAAGCGAAATCGCAGTGCTGTCCAATGTCCACCCAGTTTGAGTAAGGCGTGGGATCGACCGCATGTATGAAATAATGAGTGTTTATATTCCTGTTTATAATAAGGAGGGATGCTGTTTGGCTGCAGTGAGTGACAGGTTAATGACAGTAAAATATTTGATAAGAAACAGTATGATTTACAACTTCTGCTGTTGTTAGCCTGCTAGTCATGCTAGCTCCCACAATTTATGTAAGTTTACAACCTTACTCGCATACACCTTTAACATTTAACCAAAATCACAAACATTCCCGAAACATAACCAAATGTCTTCCTCAAGTACATTTCTACATATGAACAGGATACTAGAAGGTTGCTTTAAGTAATGGATAACCTATTCTTCCACAACCATCTCTACATTGTGGAATGCTGTGGTCCAAACAACAGTGAATACCCCTGTTTCTTACAATTTGTACAATACATTTGATATGATTTAAACACATTGTGACTGGATGCAATACTTGTGTATCATCTTGTAATAGAAATTGTTGGGTCCTAATGTTTGATGTCTTCTATTAAAGTTACAAATACTCCCATTTGTGATAAAGAGATTGTGGTACCAGAAATGTACCACTAGAAATGTGGTATATTTAGCCACTGCCACTCTAAACCCCTACCCACCTCCAATTCAGCCCTGTGTCTCACCTTCACTTCTGCCCTCTATCTCAGCCTTCTCTTGGAGCCGGTAACACATCATCATTACTTGTCTAGATAGAAAATTTTCGCCTCAATTTCTCATTTGAGGTTTTTTTTTCTCTTTTTTAGGACTTGTGGAGTGCCCCGCTCTAAGGACCATGACATTCTTCCCTCAATATCAGGCACAAAGTATGAAAAATTACATTTCCTACCTGTTCTACTCTACTTTTAGGATGGTGTCCTGATGGAGACCATCCTTGAAGTTTCTTGCCATAAATTCTCTTTAAATGTCAAGCTTTCTGTGGACTTGATGCAAGGTTAGAATTGTTGTCCATGAACAGGCCCCTGATGTATGAAGAGAAAATGCAATTACAGTACAAACCTACCTGCTTTTGAAAAAGACGCTCTGTCCCTACGCTTTGGCTAATATACCTGATGGGACTACCGCTACCACAAGTGGTCCAGCAAGAGAAAGAATGGCATATTAATAATTTAACTGCCAACGTCTTTGACAGACAATGACCTTTAGCAGACAGAGGTCCTTAAACACTATTATAGGGTTTGGGGGAAATAGAAGTCGTTTAAGCTAATGCCTGGCACAGGCACTCACAGAATCCAATAAAGCAGAAGGTTACAAGCTGTCCATTCAAGTCTCCTGCAGAGAACTCAAGGAACACTTGCTAAGTGCTGTTATCTTGTTGGGACTCCAGAAAACTCAAACTGATCTGACAACTCAAGTTTCAACTCAACCCTTAAATTTACCAACAAAAACGAGGCCCTGTCTCAATCAAAATTCTTTGTCTTATTATTCTCATTTTTGTGGCTGTTTTGATAAAGCTCATAATAACTGCATGCGCCATCTCAGTTGTAGAGATTCTGGGCAAATATGTATTCCTTATCATTTCATTTATAGCATGATTGTACTTACAGGGGTAAATACATAATACAAAATGTCCTAAAAGCCTTTGAGAGCTTTGTAGGTGTTGTAATCGCAGTTGCTTACCATTTAGTTGAGCCTGTCTTTTTTCTAATTGATTTTTGGGGAGGTGAATCACAGTTTCCATCACAGCAATGCGCTGCAAATTAATTTGTTCTAGTTACACAGCTGTCATCACTCATTCATCTGTTGACATGTCCAGGTTTTTTTTTTTTTTTTTTTTTTTTAATCTGTCATCAAAAGGTCCCACTCTTTCAAGCAAGGTTTTCCTACTCAGTTGGCTTTGGAGAGCACAGAAACACCACCAGCTTTCCTCTCCTGCCTTTGTTCCTCACCCTCCATTATTTTTCTTTCTACTTCTGTATCATTTATTCTCATAATAGTCCATTGGTTAACCAACTATCACTTAGTTTTCTAGAATTTCCTTAGCAGACAATAACATCAAAAAACAGAACACGAACAGGCAACTGTTTGGTTAGGCTGCAGGTTGCCCCAGAAGTACAGATCCCTATTCTCCCATCTTGAATAATTTCTGTGTTTACTTTTGTTTTGACTCACAGATAAGCATTTGAAATTATTTGTGTACAATTTAAGATTATGTGGAAAGCCTGGAGAAGCTCAAACTAATTGCCCTAATGTAAGCTGTTTTGCTGGAGTCAGTTTCCCAAATCTCTACAACAGAGTGAAAAGTTATTATAATCCATAGTCAGAGCAGCCACAATTATGAGAGAAAGATCCATGTTGAAAAATACCATTATTTTCCTCTAACACTCTTATCAACATGCGCACTTACCCATATGACTCACATCATCTTGGTACCTATTGAATACTGTTGAGATGTACAATTGAATACACTTAGACAGCAAATTGATGCTGTGATACAACTGCAATTGTTTGCCACAGAGTACTTGACCACCGAGTTGGCTGGTCTAAATACAAAACACACTGAGGTGGAATATGTATTATGTGCAAGCTGTCTACCAACAAAGGAGGGCGTGGGAGGCATTATGGGATTCATCACAATTTTAAGACAGAGCGAGTGTGTGAGTAAATGAGTGCAAAGATCTTCCAGACATTTTGGCATTTCATAACAATACAAAATGACAAGTGAATCAGACAGTGAAAATGAAGAATGGCTGTGATGGTATTTAGCTAATACCAGTGGCGTGATTGTGGTAAACCTTTCCATATGGTAAATTATTCATTGTCTCATTTGTTTGCAGAGACCTCAAGTATATCCCAACAGGCATCGGGCAGGACTCCAGTTAATCACTGGGCTGACACAGATTGACAGTCACTCACAATCTCATTTATGGACAAAAATGTTTCCAATCCAAATGACCTGCATGTTTTTGGACAACATCCAAAACATACCCACTCTAGTGTGGTAAAAATATGTAAATTCGCTAACCACTGAGCCACCATGTCACCTATTTTCATATGCAGCCACTTTGTTGAGATTTGTCTGTGATTTTTTTAACAACAAAACCAGCAGTGAAAACTTGTAAATATCCAAAAAAAAAGAAGCTGTCTCCAAAGAAGGACAGCAACAAGGTTAATGGCGTGGCTTGCTTTACGACTGCGGAGGATGATTACTTTTCGTGGTAATTTGCTGTTTATATGAATAGAAAAGCCTATAAATAGAGCAGCCTTGCAGAGTGACAATGCGATTATGGCTTTGGCAACTCAAGATAAGCAAATTGTGTTGCTCTGAGTAAAAGCTTTCCTGGGATTCACTCTCCTTGACCTATAAGTCTCGTCACTCCCACTCATCCACACACTTATTTACCCTCAAGATGGTTTAAAAAGTCTGTTACGCTCCAAGGCAGCAGGTCCTCTACTGTCCACAACCTGACTCTGTAGTCGTTTTTTTTAATATGTTCCAATTTTCATCCCCTCACAGCACAAGAATTTTACAGGGGTAATAAATATCAGAAATGATGTATATTACTGGGACCGCTCAGTTCAGTCTGTGAGGTGAATGGTGCCTTTGATTCGGATTTTTCTTTTGATTGTCATAGTTTATAATAGCTACAGTATATAGTTTTTAAATTATAAATCCACTATTATCTCACTGTCTAACATACATGTAAGTATTTGCTGTTGCTATTATTTAACTCCAAATACTACTTGACCTGCCAAATGGTACAGAAAACGAACAGCTGTACCCTTATGCTGTAAATTGATGGTGAATGTTATAGGATCGGATAATCTGCCATATTATTTAGAAATATTTGTAACACCCATCATTCAATGTCATCCTTCAGTGTCTCCAATCTGTGATGAGTGTAAATCAAATTATGGTACATTGTTGCATTTATTTTGGGACTGTCCACTCATTCATCCATTCTGGCCAAGAATTTTTAATTTTCTATCTGGCATTTACCACAGAACTCTCTCCTGACAGGGACTTGGCTCTCTTTGGATACTCAGAGGATACTTTAACTATCCCCTCACACATACAAACAGCTCTGTGGATGGGCATGGTACTAACTAAAAAACCTCTTCTCAAAGACTGGAAGACACCAACTCAACTGTGCTTCAGAAACTGGTTGCATGAACTGGTTGCATGAACTTGCTTTGATTATCCACATGGACAAACTGCATTTTAATGACTTAAAATGTCAACATAAATGGGAAGAATCTTGAGTCCTTTTTTTGCAATATCTGGACTCAATTTGACCATATTTGTATCCATATACAGATCGTTTTTGGTTGTATTTTATCTTATTTTTGATGAATTGTAAGTTACAATCACAAATAGATGATATGTACTGTTATGATGTTTTATGTCCTTGATACATGGTTCTTGATACATGGTTAAGATGAACTACTTTCACCTACTATCATCCCTCTTTCCTGGTGTGTTTGTGTGTGTGTGTGTGTGAAAGAGTGCATGCGTGTGTATGTTTAATTTGGGTTTTGGGGAAAGTGATTTTTGTGTGGTTTATATGTTCATATGAAAAATCTGTCAATAAAAACAGTATTCAAAAGAAATGTCTGTAATTATGCTACCATTGTAAAAACTGAATGTTCTTTTACAGACTGCCTTTGAACTTGTCAAGCCTAAATATCTGAATAATGCTGGTTCACTCTATGAGTTCTGGAGCAGCATTTTATAAGACCAGTCCCTGTTGAAAATCTGATTGCCTTTGTTTATGACAGGTTGTGAAGCTACAATAGCTTGATTTGAGTCAACCTTATGTAATGCAGCTCCCATTGAAGCATGCAATGTTTCTCTTTTCATAATAGCAATATATTTTTGCCACCGAAGTGAAAATCCGCTGTGACTCAGAAAGAAATTCTGGTTTGATGTGGTTATCTAACAAAGAAGAGGTAGAAATGCTGAAAAAATTACACGCTGAAGCTTCTATTTCATGAGTGGTCCCATCAATGCAATGCTCATTGGCACAAGCACTGGTTTCATACTGATCATGTTGCTGAATTTTACATAGACATCTGTGGTACTGCTGTGGATTGCTTCTCATTTTAGGAGGTATTCACTATCTGAACCTGCTTATTCTGTGTAGGGTTGTAGGGGCAGTTTAATGGATCTGAGCTCAGAATAGGAACTGACAACATAGAGTATAAATTAAAAAAGGCTGACCATGGCTCAGGTTTTACAACCAACCTGGCACCTTGGGCTACAAGCACATTAAAAATCTGCTAAAACAGTGATGTGGATACATTCACTCAGCAAAAGTGATCTCTAATGAGCTGGATGATGACTTTAACCCCTTTTTGTTCTTGTTTTGTTCTTTTTCCTTCACATTATTTTACAATTGCAGTTCATTATGAAGGATTTTACAGTACTTATGATGTAGATATATAGTGCCAAATCAGACGACTGTATACTCACATCATATGCATACATTGACCACTTTACAGTATTATATTCATGTTTCATCCATATCACATTTCATTTTACTGCATATGTCCTGTTATTGGACAATAGATCAAGTGCTATATCAATAGTTTGACATACAATCACCTAATATATAGATATATCAATATAGTGTATACTTAATATATTTATACAACATATTCATTAGTTATTTTACATTTACATAAAAAAGGCAAATAAGGCTGCAACTTTCCATTATTTTCATTATCATTTAATCTGTTGGTTATTTTTTCAATTAATTGATTAGTTGTTTGGTCAATGAAATGTCATTAAAAATAGTGAAAAATGCCGATCACAAGCAGAAAAGCAGCACATCCTCTCGAGGTGGAATCAGAGATCGCATCATTTTTACTTTATAAAACAACTGTAACAATTAATGGATTATTAAAATTGTTGCTCATACATTTTTAATAGATTGACTCATTGTTTCAGTCCTAAATACAAGAAAATAAAAAGAAAATAAGAAAGTAAGGCACAAGACAGGATATGTAAGAGAAGTGCAGAAAACAGGATTAAAAGTGCTTGATAAAGCAGATGGAATAAATACTTGAACTGTCAACAGAGTTCAAGTAGCTTGCTGTAGTTAAGTGAAGTGAAGCTACAAATGTAACACCTGACCAGCCTGAGAGTAAAAACGGTTTTTAAACCTGTTGGTACAAAATATTTTCAGTCTGAGTAGCACTTGCAGTGAGAGCTACTACCTTATGTGAACGGAGTGATCAGTCTGTCACGCTGTTGGTTTTGCATCTGTGACTATCTTCTCATCACAGCACCTAAATGACATCTACAGATGGCAACTCTGTTTAAGAGCTGTTTAATGTGCTGATTTTACAACTTGTCTGTATGCCTCTAGTCCTCATCACTACAGTGTTTTTTTTTTTTTTTTTTTTTTACCAGACTACGATACGGAAATCTTGTTACACTAGGCTTTTTAAAAACATGTTAGTGATGTTTGCCTTTAAGTCAGAAATGATTTCATTCATCTTGGTGGCATTTAAATCAACTTTATTTTCAGTACACCATTCTGTGAGTCACTCAAAATCCTCTCCGTGAAAAGGACCCATCATTATTCTGAGTTCGCTCTATCAGTTTTCCTGCTCGCAAATTTAATGATGTGGTCTCTATCATATTTTGCAATGCAGTCATGAGTGAAATGCGAATATAGAAGTGAACTAAGGATGCACCTCTGGGGTGCACCTGCGTTCATTACCACAGCAGATGAAGTGAAATTATCTATTCTCACTGCTTGTGCTC
The DNA here is from genome assembly GCF_963924715.1 of Thunnus thynnus. Taxonomy (NCBI): domain Eukaryota; kingdom Metazoa; phylum Chordata; class Actinopteri; order Scombriformes; family Scombridae; genus Thunnus; species Thunnus thynnus. Next base: position 29,402,015 of record NC_089518.1, on the reverse strand, counting down.
TCCCGGTAAAAATAGCTGAAATCCAGTCAAACAAAATGAGTGCCTGCTCTGATGTATTGGTTAACTTTTTTAAATTGACAATATATTCAGATTTGTTGGTGATTGTGGCTGATGAGAAGAATCTGTGCTGTGTATGTTTGACACTTTACATAGTCTCACTGTGTCATTGTGAGGAGGATTGTGAGCACCTGCACAAAGTAAATCAAAGTAAAACACTGAAATATTCTCTACCTAACTCTCCATCTTTTGCATGTGCTACAACATTTATTCATCCAGACAATACGTTTTCAGTCTAAGCACTCCAGACTGGAATAATATTTTTCAACCACAAGCACATTTTTAACAGATCTTTTTCAAAAAATATTTTTTAAAACCCTAAATAAAAGTAAAACTGATTCATCAATGCTCCATCTGCTTTTTCTTTACTGTTGTGGGATTGATGGTGAAACATTTTGCAGAACTGTTTCAGACTTTATCTGCTTAGACAACAACAGGACAAAGACAAGTTTTCATGTTTGGATGTTTTTATATCAGTTTTACCCTACATCTGCAACACCCTGGCTCTCTATCTCAGTTGTCATCAACAAATACATTTTTAATGTCTCCCTATTGCACATATTAATCAAACTGCCTCTTAAGCAGGTGTTCATGTCGCCGTAGGAACCTTCATGCTGTGATGAACTGAGGTGAAATATTTCATTATTGGTAACAATTTACCTCTAAAGATCTGTTTAGTTTTCAGAGCATTTTGCTGTAAACACCAGTGTTTGTGAATAGATACTGAGGGGCAGTGATAATGTTGGTATATACCAAAACTTGAGGTGAATGTATGTAAAATGAACACTCACTTTGCAATGTTACCTCTACTTCCTGCTTGTGATGATGTCATATTGTTCACACATGCTGACAAACGGCCATCCGTACTGTAGCCTTTGATGCTAAGGTTGTTCCATGGGTTGTTCTCATTGTCTACTCGCATATTCCGGATCTGATTTGCGCTCAAACATGTACGGATGTATTTGAGAAGTTTCCATTTTGAGTAGAGAATAAGAAAAAGAAGTGAAATACTCTACTACTCCCTCTACTACTATTTGTTTACGTAGCCTCTGGAAACTGCCAAACAGAACTTAGTGGGCTCATTGGGAGGAGGGCCTTAAAGAAACAGGAGTTAAAACTACCTGTTTCAGTCAGAGACGGAACCGAGGGGCTGCATAAAAGGCCAGTATAAAAATAAGATCAATAAGCATTTTTTTAAACTGTAAATCATGCAAAGATGTTCCAGTAAAGCCCCGGAATATAAATATAGGTCTGGAAATGCATATGTAGTGCATTTAAGTCCATTGTACTCAACCTTTGGGATGGAACCCTGTAAGTGGTCTTAAGTTAAATCTGAGGAATCACAAGTATATTACTGGGATAAGACCGAAGGAAACCTTTCCCTGCTACAACTTTACAAATCTTACTTTTGTCAGACTTTTCTCTATAAAGCCTATTACCATGTCTAAGTTACAAATGACACATTTTGTCGTTTAATTTGGAGGACTTGCTGGAATTCCTGGATAGTTCATCATCTTCTAACTCTAAAATGGATTCTAATAAATTGTCCTAAGAAGGCAAGATCAGTCTTTGGTTGAACTAGTCATAACTCATAGGCATGTCCCTGAGGAGGTCTCTTTTAGACATTACTTTGTTTGAAGGGTTAAATGTAACCATTGGGTTCAATGTAATACCAGAGGAAATATTTTGGAGCTATCACAAAGGCCAAATGTTGGGTTTGTGACAAAAAAAAGAAGAGTGTGTAGGCTGGCCAACCAAACCTGTAACATTTTCACACAGCCTCTGTCACCTGCAGTTCTGATCAACCGTGTCATGTGAGTGGTAATCTTGATGAGCTGTTAATGAACATGTTTTGTTTTCATTTTTATCTTTGCCACACACTTCCTCTCTTTTGTTTCTGGCTGTCTTCCGACATCATTTCCACCTGCTCATGTGTCACACCCTCAGCATAAGCCACAAAACACCCTGAACATCACTGAGAGCCAATTCCAGGTGAACAAGGAGATCAAGGGCTGCACACAGGCTGATAATGTGGAGTGGACCCAATTTTTTATATGTTGCCATTTTAATGCCAAAAAAAAGCTCCATATTGCAGCAGAAGCAAATATCGCTACTGGCTCAGCATTGGCACATTTCCACTCATGAAAAAATTGATTTTCTCAACTTGCAACTGTGTGGGTATCAGCTCGCTGATTTCCAGGATAGAAGCACATTTCTAACTGTCAAAAACTAAGAAGAAATTTGCTTTACAACACGCTGTACATTTCTAGTGTAACAACAGCACACCATCTTCTATGTCGTTGAAGCCACAGAAACAGCAACAAGCTGTTCAGAGTTGACTGGATTCGACCCAGTGATTGACCCAACTTCCTGGGCTCCCTGTCCCTCACCTCCCAAAGCAATATTCGGAGCCTCTAATTGGGAAGACTGTGGGTTTATAGCAAAGAATGAACCAATCAGGATGTCTTCCTCTCCACAGGAGTGGAACTGCATGCTGGCTGTGGAGCTTGTTAAGGCATAGTTACTTTTAGCATCATGGGAGCAGCAGCGCACAAACACACACACACATACACACACACCAGACATATAGTATAGTTCCTCAAATCACCAACTGTTTCCACACAATTAGAAAGTAGATCTTTCAGGCTAAGATCTGAAAACAGTATATGACATCACAGTCAAACACTCTGTAGGTAATCACGTTACCTTCCAAACCATTCAAGTAATGTCGTTTGGCTACGTCAAACCAACATGGCTGGTGAGAGAACAATGAGACACAACAAGGAAAAGAAAGTAAAATAGCCATTTTTGATTGGCATCTAATGACATAAGGAATCGAATCAGAATGAGACGTCATTTGTTGTATTTCATCCACACTATCAGTTCATATTGGATATGACTTAGCACACTCTAAACTAGATATACAAACAAGACTACAGGTGTGTTCGGACAGTACACAAAGCTAATTTTTCTAACTTGCGTTTGCATTGATTTGCATCTAAAATTCGCTTTGCGTTCTGTCTGCCAGCAGCTCTGTGAAACTGTACTTAGGCACAGCAGTGATTTGAACTAAATGGTAACTTCAGCATGTTAATGCTAACAATGATAACATGTAGATGTTTAGCAGGGTTATGTTTGCTAAATTCACCATCTTAATTTAGTGTGTTAGCATGCTACCATTTGCTTATTAGCACAAATTATTAAGCATAGCTGAGGCTGATGGGAATGTCATTACAATTAAACCAAAATATTAAACACATTAAAATTTTGACCTGATTATGGTGCTAGAAAAAAATCAACAACAACAAATCAAAGATCAACAATGTTAGTACAATTAATCCTGAGGAGAACATACAGTATACTGTACTTCAAGACCTTTCACTCTAAACCACAAATGTCAATGTCATGATGGCTCTAAGTAACATGAACATACATTTCATGTCAATCCATCCAAAAGTTTTTTTCAGTCTGGATCAGAGTGGTGGACAAAAGAAAAGACTAGACCAACATTGCCATCCAGAGAGGCACACCGCTGGCACGGAAAGAAAACTCATCCAAAGTCATAAAAACTAACTCATCCAAGGCAAAAATGAATTTAACAAATAAATAAATAAATTGAAGGTCTGCGTTGAGAGTGCAGCCTCGGCGGCCAAATTTGAGAAACGAGTCTGATGTGAGTGACAGACAACCCGTGACGGGATCACAGCACAGGTCACATCAGGCCTCGCTGTCCAAAAGGAGGCAGTGAATGATGAGAGCCAGAAAAAAAACCCTCTCTGTCATCTCAACTTTAATCTTCAGGGTGCTTGTTTTTATAACTCCTGTAACAGCGTCCAAAATCATAACATTAATGGTGGCTATATGCAATAAATTCACAGTATTTGGATGGTCTCTGTCATAGAAGAAATTATTGACAGATGGAGGAAAAATGCATCAAAAGATGAAAATAAATAATATTATGCTGTAGTCTTTTCAGTGTGAAAAAGACACTTCTCCATAAAGGGGTCAATTATATCTTCTTCACAAACTACAGTATAGGAGACAAACACCAATCCCTAATGACTGACAACCTTAGCAGATACAAAGTTTGTCAACAAAGTTTGTTAAAAGTAATTTAGTTTTTTTTAATTGTATAATTTAAAGTGATTTTCATAATTTCATAACACTCAGCAGCTGGCACAAGCCTACATGTGGTGTGCTGATAGGTTTGACTATTTAGCATAATGCATAAGACCCCTGGAGGCAGCAGGGAGGCCAGATGTGTCTCATGATATGAAATAACTACCGTAGACCAGGAGAAAATGCTTTCAGCCATCATGCAATTATAAAGTGTAAGAACCTTTGGAAAAGCTACAGTCTAACAGCATGATGCTTTTAAATCAAAAAATGAAAACAGTGGGGGAAATTATATCATGCTGCACACCAGCCTGTTGAAACACAGATGAGACATGATTTGTACATTTAGATATGGAAGTTCCCTCTTCACCTTTGAACACATGTGTAACAAAATAAGTTCAAAGTTTCACTTTGTCCGAGCTTTCGACCACATCTTATGGTTCTCTTTCTTCTTCTGGTTTGTACATGACAACAAATCAAGAAAAACCTAAACTGCATGCTGAGCTGCAATTTCAATGACTGACTAGATTTCATTTTAGGTTTTAAGGATTTTTGAAAAACTAAAAGAAAATGTTTGTTATTGGAATCATTGGAGTCTTTAGTCTAAAGCTGTAACCAGCAATTATCCCCCTTTGTTAAGTTTAAAGTCCCCCTTCCACAAAAAACGTGTTTTGCTCATTGTTACTTCTCTTGGATGTTTGAGCTTCGCTGTGCAGAATGATGTGTGTGCAGAGTTTGACACTAGAAAGCTGTTTTCACATCCATCTGCTGAAGGGGAAAGTTTCTCTGTGCTCACCTAAAATCTGATTGTAAGGTGTGTACCTTACAAGCATGATCTGTGACATCAGAACTAGTGCAGAAGCCAATCCTGGTCCAGTATGCAATTTACACAAGTGTGATGTGGAAACTTGAAGGCTCGAGTGCACATACACTGAAAATGGACTTTACAGTGAAGTAGGAAACATCTTGTGTCCAGCAGTTAAACTTTTAAAATGAAAAACATTTGTTTACTTATAGATTCTGGATTTTTGAAGAGGTAGAAGGAGTAGAGGTCATTTTAATAACTTGCTTTATGAAAAAAACACATCAAACACTAATTATTATTCAAAGCAGAATATTTTTATGTCTTAAAACATGTCTAGAGGGGATCTTTAAGATAATACTCCACAAAATGGAATAGAATAGAAGACAGAAAGAAAGAAATCAAGTCAATTTTGAGCAAAGATTGCTCATTAAAAGCTACAACTCTCTTTATCAGTAGAGCATCAATTTGAATAAGAAAAAACACACAAAACAAACCCCAGAGAGAGCAACAGAGGAGGGACCCAAATCCCAGGGTGGTAACATCACATGGAAAGATTTCAGGACCTACACACTCACTGATTTGTTTCCTGTGTTTGCTTCCAGTAATGACTGGTACAGTGTCAGCAAGTTTGCAGTTCCAAAATGGGAAGATGGAATTACCATATCATCTAAGTTTGCATCAGTTTTAAAAGTTATTAGATGTCATCCTGACTTAGGCTAATTGCTGTTAGGAAATGATGATTTTAAGAAGGCTCTTGTTACATTTGTAGACGTTAACTTAAATGACACACTCGAAGATTTGGCATGTCAACACTCACAACAGTGTTGACATTGAGGGGTGATAATTAAAGCCCTTGTCCTTCTGACCAGCAGCATGCTGTCTTTAGCACTTACATCTGAGCCTAAACTACAAGGACAAGGGCCCTTAATTTTAAAGCCGTGACACTATTGCATCTTAAACTGCGAGCATCATTAGCACACTCCAAACCCCAAGGCTTTTCACGGTTTCAAAAGCCAGTCATCATTTGGTCCCGTATGACAGATGTCTGTGCGGGGCTACACATTGTATATACCCACGACAGACTTTATTAAATCTCCCAGCGCCGGCGTTCAGCCATCCCTCTCAACACAGCATCTGAAATGTAGCATGACCTTTCTGGTCCCATCAGACTGCCAGGCTGTCTGCTTGATGTGTTTGGGTCTGGTATACGCTGACAGGAATCTGGAGGAGGAGCAGAGCGGAGCCAAATCAGAGATGTGAAGCTACTTATTCAGATCTGCCCTGTTTTGACAGTTTTCTCCTCTTTCTATACCTCTCTATTAAGGACCCAATGTAAAACCCTGCTTTGCTTAAATGTTATGTGACAGTGAATGAAATATATGTAAAAGATTCAGATTCATCAGACACTTACTGCTTTAACAAGAACTCATGATACCTATTCATATGTGATCTATGCGTTGCCAACATTGGTTTTGCACTAAAGTTTCCTTTTTTATCTAATGGTAACAGGACCAAAGTCATGGACCAAGACACATAAGTTCAGTAATCAGCATTCAGCATGCACACATGTCAAAAAAGACTTCATAGACTCCTGCTTCCTTTTAATGTGTGAATGCTATGGATGAGTGCACAAACTCTGATGCATGTTTGATTTATTTTATTTCAGTTTTTAGTACTCGAGAGTGATAGCTCACAGCCTCGCATGCTGTTTCCAAATTCCGTGTACCTACCTAATCATGGATTATGTAGAAAAAAAAAATTCAGGTCTTAAATAGAATTTGTGCTCGGTAGTTTGGTGCAAAAATGCCTTTTCTCATCACACAGTACAATATAAGTTTTCCTGTGCAATTTGAATGTGATGATGTTTGAAATAATTGTAGTCTGGTCTTGGATGTGGAGTCAGACTTCTAAATCCACAGGCCTTCCGAATTATTAACTTGAGCACCAAAGATGTAATTTTGGACACAATTTCAGCTGAATAAGAATGAAAGTTGGAGAACCTCTGGTTCAAGTCATGTACTGGTGCAATTTCAGCAATGATCTGTAGTTAAATATAATTGTGCTGATTTCTATCATTTGGAGGTACATATTTATCTGCACATATACTCTAGAAAACACAAAGTAAATCAAAAAAAGGCAACAAGCAAGTAACATCTAGAAAAAAACCTTAACTGCAGCAAGCAAATACCTAAATAAAATGCAATACAGAGGCAACAGGGAGTCTTGAGAGACAACAGGATCAATAGGATTTTGGCCGGGCAATTTCTATATGTGATATGAACTGGCTATACTCAACTTTGTGACCAGAACTGCAGGTAGTGGCTGTACAGGATGAAGTGGCTGCCATTAGGGATAACTAGACATGACAGCGTCTGGTTAAACAGTGTTCTGTTGATCTGTAACTGAAAAACAATGTTACTCACCTCCCAAATCAGAATCAATACATATGTGCATCAGCTCATTGACAAAATTGTATTCAAGTCTTTAGGGCTGTAGTCTGCTGATCGACTGGTCGATTAGTTGGTCAATATGCTCTTGTCCGACTAAATTCTCATTGGTCGAATAATCTCCGTGTTATTTTCATAAGGAGAAAAGTGCTACATCAATAGCTTTCCAGGATCAATCCATTATTTCCTGCGGTGGGAGGGACAGACTAACAAATAACTTGTGAAAACAGGGGTGTATTCAAAACACCCCCGTTGTTTTCAAAACTTTGAACTTGCCCAACCTAATGGAGACTGCTGGGTCTAACTGTACTCAACGTTTACTGAACGTTTACTGAATCTGTGTTTCTCCATAATGACGCAACGAGAACCCCAACAGGCCAAAAAAAAAAAATTTTTTAATATTTGATATCCGAATGAATGGATATTCATTTGGAAATCGACAGCGTTTGGGAGTCTCTGTGCAGCGCTGTTCTGGCACATGAGTCAACCTCTGCTGTTGCCTGGGAAACTATTGGTAGTGTGACTCCGTTAAGGAGTATGTTAGCGTAGCGAGTGGGAAAGAGCGAGGGGCAGAGAAATGACGGTGGATACGAGCGGGGCAGAGGAAAAGATTAGTAGTAAGTTGTCAGTATAGTACAGACTACAGTGTGTCAGTTAATAAATGACCCCCCCCCCCGCGTGCGCGACTAATCGATTAGTTGAAGATTATGTATGATTTTAGTCGACCAAGATTTTCTTTGGTTGACTACAGCCCTACAAGTCTTAGTAGACATCCATCTCCTGTTCACTGCTTGGCCACAGTTCCTCAGTATTTAACCTGCAGCCCAGAATGCAGTGACTGAGATAAAACTCAAGAGTCTCAACATTCCCTTCAGTCTCAGTGCTGTTTTGCTGTTTGCAATTAAAGAGGATCTCCTCCGCCTCCTCCAACTGATAGAGCTACTTTGGCTGTAACAACTTCATCACTGTTTTTTTTTTTCTCTCTCTCTCCTAACTTATAATCTCCCTCATGGACATTCACTAATCTCTCATTTATATTTAAATCACAACTTTATGCAGAAGTGTCTGGCTCATGAGGCAAATTAGGCTTGTTACTGTTTCAGGCTCGGGGAAAGCTGGAATTTAAGTAAGTGATACCAAGATGAAAGTGAGGGAAACGTGAAAGTGCTCTTTCCTCTGGTGGTTGTGTTATGGCATACGGTTGACCTCTTCATAGAAATTACAACTCAACTTCAAAACAAAAACAGCCTTTGTTAATTCCCTATAATTAAATCGGCTTGTCCCAGATGTAACTGATTCTTAATCAGATTGTATTAAACTAACTCAACCTAAACTAACCTAGCATCATTATGGGACACTGTTTGCACCCTGGAGTGCATCTGGCCCTGTATAATGGCATCATATTTCCTTGTTGCTATGCAATCGTCCAGAACAAACATCAGGCCTGATGACTCTCACCAGATGGATGTCCAAACCATTACAGATCCACCAACATGCCATATGGTCGGCAACAAACATTGTAGATTTAATGCATCCTTTGGAGTTCTTCAAATATAAACCTTTCAGAGTGGAGAGATGCTTAAATATGACTAATTCTTCATCATCGATCCCTCAGCGTTCCTGCTCCTCAGACCATATTATGCATATTTGTCCTTGAATACAGGTACTCTAACTGCATTTCTCTCATAAGTTCCAGCTTTGGGAAGCTTATGACGTATCATTTTGTCCACACTGAGGTGGTACATCTATTCTAAATTGAATAAATTTGAAGGCTAAACTGTAGGTTTTTTGCCAAGGCAATTTGTCCATCTTTGTAATAATTTTCAAGACTGTTCCCTCTGCAGCATTCAATAATTCTCAGTTTTTCTGTCAGATGCATCTGCAGCACATGCGGACAAAGGCGACTCCTTTTCATGACTCTGTTTCATTGATTTTTAAACTCACATTCTCTTAATTCCTATAATGCTACCACATACCGATAATGAGTATTGAAATGAATATGAATATGTCTGTATGGCTGCTTTGTATTTGCAGTTAATTAAATTAATTAAATTAATTAAATTCAATGTCCTTCCTCTTTTGAATTTTATCACTGTTGTTTAGAATATCACAGAGATGTACTGTAGTGAAGCTTGTGTGTCTATTTCTGACATTTTAAATCACGATGAACTTTTTATTACCCTGAGTATATAACATCATATACGAAGCCTTTTTGTGTCCTTTCTGCAAGGTTGTTTTTTTGTTTTTTTAAAAAAAAAGAAGCTTATATGAACACTGAAGGCTGACATGACTGACATAAGGAGAGAGTTTATATTCATGGAGATGCTATGTGCTGTATAGCTTTTATACAGGTCTCTGATATCTAGTGAATGTGTTGTGTGTGTGTGGAAACCAAAAGATGGATTTTGTGAGTGCCTGGCTGATTTGGATTACTGCAGACTCTCTCAAGATCATTCTGGCACTTGGAGTAAACTTGCAATGCAAAAAAGTGATGAAGATTTACAAAAACACATTCTTGATCATACTTTGCTCAAGTTATAATGGCTGAAAAGCAGTATTTTGACACTGTGTGGCTCATCACATATCAGCCCATTACAGTAGCTCTGTCTGTACTCAGACTGTAGAATTTACACAAGGAAAAACAGCCATGCAAATAAGCCAATCTGAAATTGCTCAGTGCTGTAGGTTATGGTGTGTCAGAGTAATAATCCCGTTAGATATGTTAGCCAAGAATCCATGAATACGAAGAAGGTACTTGCTTTGATTTCATGTGTGGTAGAAGTACAGGGATATTCACTGTTTGAAATTTCAATATCTGAGACCTTGTCATTTTAGTCTAATTTGTCTCATTAAGTACAGTTACAGGCCTTTTATTCCCGCCAAGGGGTGCACTCTGCGCTTGGAATATGGAGTCTCTTATTACAAGAATTTCCATTACTTGGCTTTTTATTGAAGTGGCAGGGGAGTGACTGAGAAATGCCCTGAAAATATGTACAGCTTCACAAAGTTTAATGTTGTTTAACCAGTGTTTTCATTTTGCATTTCAATAAAATGTGATTTCTGCTTTCAATATCCACTGAATCCTTTTAGATTCTTTAATTATCTGGTTGGACTAAAAAGAGGGAAAGAGCCAATTCATGTTTCTTTTCGATAAGATGAAGAGAGCATCAATGACTGTTTTAATGTAAATGTTGTGTGGGTTGTACCTTGTTCAGATTAATATATAGGCTAATCCTTAATGTGATACAATATGAGGATGATTCAACAACATTCTGATAAAAGCACAAAGTACATTGTGTAATCATCATGCTGTTCTTGTTTTATGTTTCTTATTTGGTAAAATCACTCAACTAAAGAAATCTTTTTTTGGACGGAGAGAACGGAGCAGAAACCTTAATGCAAGGACTTTAAATACCCTCCAGTGACCTAACTCCATCACATTTTCAAAGCTCGACAGAAACACTATAGGTAAAGAACTGATGCATGATTAGCTACAGCAGCAGCTCTGGTAAAAATGAGGAATTAGTTGGGGTTTTGTTTCTCCTTCATCTTGCCCTGTAAATAAATGCTTTGCTTGCAAGTCTTGAATGAAAAAATGTTGATTGCGCAGTCAGGGTGTGTGTTGATTTTGTAGACTAAACTTCCATTTCTCTGATTTATTATGATTCTCAGCTTGACAAAATATTCCTTATATCTATTTTTTTGCTTATGATTGTGTGAATATTCTTATACGAATAGTGACATTTTGGAAAATACGCTTCTTGCCAAGAGTTAGATGAGAAGAAACAGCTGCTACAGCTCAGAGACGGTTATCTTAGCTTAGCTCAAAGACTGGAAACAGCTGGCTTGGCTCTGTCCAAAGGTAGCAAAATCTGCCTACCAGCACCTCTCAACCTCACTTAATTAACACTTTACATCTCTTTTGTTTCATTCATACAAAAACCTTAGTGTAAATTTAAATTGAGTAATTTTAAGGGGGGATATGTGATAACAAAGCCAGGCTAACTGTCTCCTCCTTCTTCCAGTCTTTGTGCTAAGCCAGGCTAACCATCTCCTGGCTGTAGCTTCAAATTTAGCATACAAAGTAGTAAAACTAGTAACAATCCTCACATCTAACTACCGGCAAGAAAGCAAATAACATTTCCCAAAATGTCAAACTAGGCTATTGCTATTCATTTTCTTAGCTGTGTGATTTTAAGGCTAGGTACAACTTCCATTAGCTGCGGTAGAGTGTACTGCATGTACACTTACAAAAAAGAGAAAAGAAAAAACAAATTCTTTCATCTTTTCTTACGTTATCTGATAAAAAAAAAAAATACTTGGCATGCACACAGGGTAATAAATTTTGAGGAGCTTCTGATGGATCACATCTAATTAGGCATAAAGCAAAGAGTCATAAAAGCCTCTCAGCTCTGCTTTTTCTTAAGAAGACAGAGAGAGAGAGAGAGACAGAGAGAGACTACAGTGTATCGACAGTGTGCTCTGAAGCTGTCTTCATACTGCTGCTCTGTAGGAAAATTATTTATCTCTTGGTCTATTCCTGGGAGGACGCTGTTGACAGCATCTCATCTCACTGTCTGAGTACCACTGGCTTCCATTAGGCTAGGAATTGCAATATGATGTCTTTGTGGGAGGCTCACCCAGTGGCACTACATTTAAAAGCTTCGAAAGCAGTAATACTGAGGCAAAGAAAGAAAACATTTATTGTTTATGAATGTGGTGTCACACAGGTCCTGTCAGAAAAGAACAGGGAGGTGAGGTCTTGGTTTGAGGTCTCTGAAATAATCCTGCCTCCCCTTCTCTTTCAACAGGCAGCTGGACTTTGGAATTGTTCCCATCGAGAACAATCAGCACATTCGTGTGAAAGCGATACACTGCAATTGCAAAAGACAGTCTAACATTCCACATGACAACTAGGTTTTTACATTTGTGATGCCCACTGTAGTTTATAGTGTTATAAAAATTTACAGAATAACATTTTTGTGTCTCAGTGCAAAAGATATATTCCAAAAGAATTTCAAAAAAAGCCGTGCCCTTGATAAATGCCCCCCTGAGACCCCCCACCCCTCCCCAGTCTGTACCCCAACAGTAAGATAACTGGCCTGTTTACAGGACCACCAATAAATAACCAACAGAAGCAGTTTTACAGTCACCGTCAGATAGCAGCAGCGTTTCAGCTTTGACTTTAAATACATATTCACAAACAACAGTGTGTCACTGTACACCCACAATTCATCAGAACAACTTTAACTATATAATAATAATAATTACAGTTGTATTGATAGTAATTACCATGACAATAACAACAGAAAAAGAAATCCAATGTGTCACATCTGCATTAAAGTATTTACATTGCTTTTTCAAGTTCTGTGGCTTATTTTCCCGTGTGTGAATTTCCCAAGTAAAAGAAGGCAATGAAGTGTCTCTAAGGTAAAAGGCTGAGAGCAGGGAGTTTATCAGCTGGTACAGATGCTGTTGATGGAGATGATGGCTGGGTCCACCAGGCCCAGCTCCTCGTGCTCATTCACGCACAGTTGATAGCCGCAGCCTCGCCTACGCTTCAGCGGGGTCACCTTGGCGTCAGGCTTGGCACGAGGCGGAAGAAGAAAGCCCACGCTCCCAGCGATCAGCATGTGCCAGATGCTGTGGATGTAGAAGTAGTTCTCCTCTGTCTCCACGAAGGCGTAGAGGGCTACGGCAGATGTGGCGATCATAGTGCCTGGGAAGAGGAAGAACACCCAGCGCTTCCAGGTGGGTGGGTAGCAACGCCGCCGACGGATGGTGCGCACCGTCTGACAGTCCAACAGACACATAAAACAATGTTTTCAGCTTCATCATTTAGGCCTATTTGTTCAAAGGTTCAGAATATCAAAGTGTAGTTCAAATCTTTTCTGTAGTTTATGCTTTATTTTTACGGGTCCACTAGTTTCCTCATAAGTTCCTAGAGGATGAGTTGCTTAGAGCCTGACCAAATGTGGATTTCTGAGGCCATAAACAAATAGCATGAACAAATATTTTTGATTAGGAGCCCTTAATATTTGTTTTTGAAAGAATTCAGTGCTAATGTCTCAATATCAGATATATTTAGCACGTGATCAAGAAGGTCCATATATAGATTCCACCCAATTTAACCCAGGTATGGATCCCAAGTTGAACAATTATCCTAGCTAATATGTAGGCCACACATCAAACTATTTACAACAAACAGTTGAAGAATGAACCTGCCAATGCTCTCTCATGGACAAACTATGTTAATGGAAACACTGTTTCTAAATAACCTCAAACATCTGTACGGCCATGTCTTGTTACTTAAATGACCAGTACGTAGGATTTAGTGGCATCCAGTAGTGAGGTTGCAGATTGCAACCCAATGAATATCCTCCCTCCCCTTATCCTTTCCCATCCAAGCACATAGGAGATCCTACACTTGCTGCGAAACTCGCAAAAAACGTGAAAAACGCGAAAGGCCCTCCCTAGAGCCAGTGTTTGGTTTGTCTGTTCTGGTCTACTGCAGAAACAAGGCCATATAACATGGCGGCCTCCTTGGAAGAGGACCTGCTCCCTGTGTAGATATAAAGGGCTCGTTCTAAGGTAATGAAAACACAACAATTCTTATTTCTGAATTATTTATTTTTCTGAAAAGAAAAACACACTTTGGTACTGTACGTTTGATAAAATACTTCCTAATATTTATCTATATAAATTATCTGAGTTTGTAACAAGGAACCAGGACATTATACAGAAAAAATGGAAAATTTGATGGATTTTTATAAGCAGCTGTAATTTTACAGGGACCGCACAATTCTTAAAACCTTGACAGATTTCTTTCTGAGATCCATCTGGTGAGTTGAGTAAATATTTATTTATTATTAAAATCAATATTCATTGATTTTTTGGCTTGTAATGTACAGACACACAAGAAGACAAACTTTATATTTTGGCTGACTACTGAGTAAAAAACACTTGCTATAGGCTACACAAGAAATTGATAGAAAAATGTCAAATGTAACTCAAACACTGCCTTCATTTTCTGGAATTGGTACAAGAAAACAGGAAACCTTCCTGAGAAATGAAGGTTACAAATTATTCAGCAACTAAGGGACCCATAAAATAAAGCACTCTGGTTTATTTTGTTTTAGGACTCATCTCAAAGACCAGAGTGTTTAATGTTCTTACTTTCTTAATTTAATGAGCATATTTCACGTAGACATTAGAGTAGGAGAGCACAGAGGAGGAGCCAGTCCAAAGTGGGACCAATGGGATTTCAGTGATGGAGAGGCAGGCAGTTAACTTTGATGTGAGCAACAGAGGGATGAGACACTTCATAAATCTACATTGGTTTTATTGATTCAAATTTGTATTCATGCCTACTGCTACAGCATAAAGTCCATCATCATAATCGGCTGATAAATTGGTCATCAGTGATTGGCCAGCCACTGCTTTAGCTGCCACTAAATATAATACATATCTGTTATTTGATAGTAACTGGATATGATGTCTCTTTTTGTTTAATACAGAGAACGTGCTCATTCTTTTTGCAAGTACTGCACAGACAGACTTGGACATTAAATTTCTCCCTAAACAGTGCTTGGGAGAGATCTTGATTATCACATTCATTCACTATTTTCATCGGTTCATAAACACCGATTGCTTGCATTATATTTTCTTTCCGAAACATTATAATAAAGAATCCCTACATTGTCGAGGGAAATGTAAGCCATTCATGAATGACAAAAATAATTACATGCATTCTAGCAGGGAAATGGTTCTGATTAAGTGTTTATGTTGTATACATTTTAGGTTAAGGACCAATAATCTGCAGTATGTGAAGCCAAGTGAAGAAAAACATGACATGTTTTTATCGTTGCAGTCTCTTTGGAACTGCACATTTTTCTGATAAAGACAAACAATCTCAGATGGTCTTTTTGCACATAAGTCAGGGACCTCATTTAGTTTGAGGAATTAAGGATGTTTGGCATTGACAGATCTGAACTTCTCCCCTTCCCTTTACTGCGCTCGACATCCCTGCAAAGCAGCAGACGCTCAATGCCCTCCGCTTGACTGATCTAATTCTGTTGTGTCTGGGAACGTTCAGAATGCCAGGCTTTGCAGAAACATGACAAGTTGAAATGAAAGGGCTCTTGTAGAAAATGTGCGGCGCTCCAATTCAGAAGTGCAGCATTAAGGAGGGAATGCTGAAATGCAGACACACGCTACTGAACAGCTGATAAATAATGAAGTGTCACGTAATCAAAGCATGAGCCCAGGTTTGTCTTTAAAAAAACTGCAACATTGTCACTTGATTCAAGTGACTTTTTATGAAAAAGTTACAATTGTGGCCTGTCAGCGTGAGGTTCATTGCCATAGGAAGATCAGAGATTATTCTTCTCTGTTTCATCATATTAACGTTACACATAATATATGTGCATGCACTTCCTTTTCCATTCTGTAGATATCGTCACAGTATACCAGACCATGATATCTGCATTTTATATCTGTCAAATAACATATGTCAACAAACCATCTATAATTGAATTGCAAATGCTCCAAAGCCTACAGAAAACCAGCCAAATAGGGGAAGCCAATGGCTTAATGTAAATCTCCAAAAAGACTCATTTGAATGAAACAGTAGCGCCGTGCATGAATTCTGAAGGGCTGTTGTTAATCTCAGAAGAAAAGGGTCTCGTCTAATGTAAAATATACTGTCTCCTACCATTGGCGTTAAAGCTGGAGGGTTTACATGGTGGAATTAAACAGTACTTCATCTTCCACAGTTTCTGTAGGATCCTTCAGCTCACAGAAAGAAAACTCTGAGAGCTACAACTCCCACACTTTATTCAACGCAAAGCTTTCTCCAAGGAAGCCACAAACCATGTTTTCACACTCATGTCAGAGGTTTGCTGTTAAAGGCTTTTTTTTTTTCTTTCTAGAACCTTGCCTGAAAGACTATTATTTTTTATCTTCTCAGTTCAGGGAGCACATTATGACTCGGAGAAGAGTCAGTGAAAGTACAAGCTGACTTATAATGGAACTACAACCCATGACTAATACCCGCAGGCTGCAAAACTTTTAAAGCCCCTTCCATGCTAATGTAAAATAGCTTCATTGGTCAGAAACCCACAGTTTTTAGCCACGCACATGTTCCAGCCCTATGTGAGCCTAAATGACGGATTAAGTTCTTTTACACTTACTGACATGAGGAACAATAGAGCGACGGTTCTGACACTCTTCATCCGCATGTTTCAACAAGCTTGTCCATGAATGTCAAACACACATTATGTATTAAAAATAATTATATTGTATCCTGTGTAAAAATATCCCTTGTAGAGCATTTGAAGAGTTTTGTGGACTGTATGTAAGATTTTTGAAGGAGAAATAATCTTTTAAATTCTTACCTTTTTCCTAAATTATCATGAACTGTTTTAACTTTGACTGGTAATTTATAATTTTAGCGGCTACTGTTTTCAAATGCAAGTAAACTCATTATGGAATAAACCTTTTTTTTTTTAGCTGTAGATTACTGTGCTACTACTGTGAAGTAAATATATGAGTTGCCCTTACCCATGCCACGGCCATGATGCCCAGAGCAAACAGACTGGGTCCCAGCAGGTTCCACAGACCGTGACGGTCCAGCTGCAAAGCCATGGAAAGAGACATTGCCCCCAGCAGATACAGCACCTTGAGAAAAACCACATGGATCAATAACGTTTCTCTCTAAACATTGTTAGCATTGTAACAACTCCAGTAAACAAGAAGATGTATGGTGAAGAAACAGCACACATCTGCTTTTGGAGACAAAGAAAATACTGGTTTGGGTCTGTCAAAATTGTAATTTTCTCCCCACAAGTTAGAAAAATGGTGTCAGGAGATTTGTAGTTATGTCACAAATCTCTTAGTAATGACTGACTGAATGAGTGACCACCAGGAGATTATTTGCAGTTACTGTAATGCACTGTATGTGCACTGTACTTTCATTATCTTTTCTGTGTCCTGTTTTTTTTTTTTTGGTTGTGTGAGCTCTATATTTTCCTTAACAAACTCAGCTGGTGAAATCATACAGGTCTATTGGCGAACTGTGCTGCTGCAAAGAAAGATCGAACAGGCAGGAAAAAGAGAAATGTGTCTTACTGAGGAAAAGATTGTTATGGTGCAAGCCAGTTCAGTGAGGTTGGTTATGTGAAAAATAAGTAGTTAAGGAAGTAGAATTGAAACATCTTTCCTGTAGTCATTTGGTACTATTCACTGTAGTAGTGCACCATTAACTCTAGCTTGAAAAGTGTCGAGCTGAACTAAGTTTGGTTTTGGCTTTGTTATGTCAAATTGAATTTGGAAAAGCATAGATATAGATGGTTAGGTCAACAAATCCCATGAAAAGATCAAAACCAACATTGAATTGATCCCACAGACCAGTATTGTCTGTGCACCTAAAGCCTGATATAGATTATTTCTTATCACTATGTGTCATGGACCTGTCATTGTTGTCCAAAAAACTATCAAAAACACCTCAATGAGCTGCACTGTTGCACCAGGTGACATGTTCTTCCATTACCAAGAACATGGACACTGTAGGTTATTTTGAATCAGTCTCACATACACTTTTGCACCAAATGTGTGTTTATTCACGACTGAAAATAGTTCCAAACAAATGCACTATCTACTGTACTTCTATTTGAATAACACTTGATACAAACTACAGTGCCCAGCTGTTTTAGCAAATATCTTAGCCTTGAAAGATGAAACCTATTTGTGAGCTGTTTTTAAAAATGTACATCTTCTACTTCAGTAGAGTCAGGGTTACAGGTTCCACAAACAGGGCAGGGAAATCAATAAGTATGAGAGATGGTTTAACGCATGGTTGTTTGGTCTTTTCACAGGAATTTGTTGACAATAAGTTAAATACAAAATAATGCCAGTTTTATCTCGCAGTGTCAACAGCCACTACTAGAGGTGACTTTCACTGATGGCAAACAAATCAGTGTTAAGAAAGTTAAAAGAAAAACATCACTGTGTAAACATAACATCAGTTTGAAGTATCAGTGAGAAAGACGTCATCACAGAAAATGAGTGTGTCTACTGAGCTCTGTTAAAGTCAACATTTGTATTTCAAATTGCTGATGACCTCCACTGAGGCTTGCAGAGTAATACAAGAGCTGAAAGGATTAGTCAATTAATCAAATAGTATATCAATAGAAAAGTAATTGGCAACATTTTGAAGTAAAAATGGCAAACATTCTCAGGCTACAGCTTTTTGCTTTTCTCCATTTTATATGATTGTAGAATTTCAGGTCTTGGATTGTATGACATATGAGACAAGACATTTGAAAACATCACCTTGGACTCTGACAAATTATAACAGGCATTTTTCTTCTATTTTATTGAAATGAAATACATAAACTGAAACTTCCTCTCTGTGAGTGAGAGCCACATTGTAACAATGAAAACTAGAAGAGTGTACTCAGTAGGGTGCAGATCTCCGCCAGCTGTGTACAGTTAAGATGGTGGCAAAGGTAACAAAAACAAGGATTTATTCATCTTGTATCGTATTTAACTTTAGTCATAACATATCAGGTATGGAATTAATCTGCAGATGCTCCGGTTCAAGATTAGACTGAATTTTTCTCTGGTTGTCAGTTTTTGAGCCATGACAAAGAACAAAATGTGGCCTTCAAGAGACGAGGTAAGCCTTGTTTTTAGTCTAGTTGACTGCTGAAATGCATTTTGCTATGTCATAACACATATCGTAAAATGGCGAGGACTGCTGAAAAGATGAAAGTATAAGCTTTATGATAGACTCATAAGGAAACTTATCAATATTAATTTTAATTTGAAACACAACCCGCTCTCAGGGTACCAAAATCTGGCATTGATTGATCTATCGTGGCAACAAGGCGCGACTGGTTGTCCCTAGCGGAAACAAGATTCCAAACTGAAGCAGTTGTTGATCACTTGTGGCCCCTACCAAGAGGAGTGAGGAGTCAGCAGTCAGTGGCGGCATAAAACAGATCAGTCAATTGTGTTATAAAATAGTTTTTTTAAAAATTGGGAATCATCGCAACCACGAGATGTCCTTGAGCATACAGTCATAAATGTGCACAAAAAATATTAGGCTGATGGGTCCAGTAGTATGCAAGATTAGCTGTGGACAGATACACATGCACACACAAGACCAAACACATGATCCCCTCCAGGCTTGTGCCTGGCTGAGATAACAAAACACTAACAATAAAGGGCCCATTCTATAAATAATACCAGTTTAACTTTTTTTTGTCAAGCTCACAATTTGACATAACGCCACAGGATATGAAAGAGATAAAGTGAGAGGGAAAAAAAATCAATAAGGTGTGCTATACATGCATTGGGAAAACTTAAGCCTGTCCAGGATGCCTGGGGTCTGCATTCTTCTGTCTGGTAGGGAACGTGAGGAGAAATTGGGGGTTTTCAGGCATGGAAGGGATGACCTGCCTGCAGAACAGGACTAATTGGCACAGAGCAAGGAGGAGAGGAGCAGTGTGGTGCAGCCCGAGGACTCTGTGCAGCAACAGTCATCAGTCATACTGTACCGCTGGATAAAAGTGTAGCACCCAAACATGCATGTATACATGTACTGTCTGCAGGCATGAATGCATGGCTGCTCACAGGCAGGAGGTTGTGCTGTAATGAATCATTATCTGTCATTGTGACGGACGAGGTTGTAGGAATTCTTGTAGGAAGCCTATTTTTATCTGCTTTATATATTTTCATGCTTTCCAACATTATATAGATCTATACTACATTTATGTATGTGTGGATTATAACATGTCTAACAGCAATGCGGCAATAAACCGCCTTAAAAGGGCCATGCTAGACAAATGTTACTAAAGCCGTCTTTAGACTGTGTGCAAGTTTATAGCATGTCACAGTGTGCAAGACACCTATGATAAAATCTTGGTGGCAATTTGTGTCAGACTGTATGATATCTATATGAAGCATGTCAGATTTTACCTGAATGTATGGTTAAGCATTTGAATATGCATCAAACTCACACAAAGTTCTTTTTCATTGCCATGGACGTACTAAGGAGAACAAGTATGTTTTCTCCCTAAACCTTATTCAAAAAACTGCACTTACAAATTTGTATTCTGATTGGTTCGTTTGTAGACATGGGTTGTAGCAGCATTCACATTGAGAGAATTTGGTCTCGAATTTCTGACACCGGACCACTGTTCTGCACTGAGGACCAAAGATTTTACCATGTTACTCTCAGGATTGTCAACTTCAGTCTCAGACAGCCTAAAATCACACAGTGCAAAGGGGCCTTAAATAATTAAATATAATTTGAGCATGCATGTTTAATCTTGACCTTTGTGAACAGTGTAGTATATGGTGCAGAGCAACTAAGCACAAAGGTCTACTTATGAGCTTTCATTGTGCACTGGGCTGATCTACTTCTTTGATTGGCTGCCTTTCATATTGTTCTTCCCTGTGATTGGTTGGTCTGCTCTGTGCTTAAATCAACATCAAGGTGGCTGTCCAAATTCCCTGTTTGCCCTGTAGATTGTTGGTCAGCCTGCTTATTTATTGGACCCTTTGTTTAGCTATTATTCTGTTGTGTGATATTTGTAGAATTATATGAAAAGGAAAAGCAATGTTGTAGCACCAGTAATTATTGTCCTACTCTCAGAATGATGGATATATGTAATGCATAATATGCTTCAGTAAATTTTGATCTAAACACAAGGATAATATGTGGGAGAGAAAACAAAGGAGAACAGAATGACCCAGACGGTTCATTGTAAACATCCATCACAGGTTACAGACAAACTTATTGCACCTGCTGCAATTGTGCGCAGACACAGTTGTTTAGTACTATAAGGGATTATGTTCAATATTTGGCTGCAAATGGTAAATGGCTACATTTATACAGTGCTTTTGTCCAAAGTGCTTTACAGTTTTTTTGCCGCCCATTCACTCACACACACTCACTGATGGCTGCAAGCTACTGTGCAAGGTGTAGGCCTGACCATCGGGGTCAATTAGGGGTTCAGTATCTTGCCCGAGGACATTTTGACATACGGACTCCTAACCACCAAACTCTGTGGTTAGTGGATGACCAGCTCTACCAGATGATTAATTTCTAGCCATGTCAAACTTTGTTGAATCGATGTTTCAGTGTTTCTGGGTCTCAGAAATTACTTTGGTGAGTGCAATGTTATCATAACCAACAGAAAAGAGAGCCCAAACTACAAAGATAAGACTTAAGTTGTAATAAAGTGTATCCTGTTATCCTTTAAACTGATTTGGATGCAATAACCTTCAACCAGTTAAGATTGAAGCTCTCCCTTCATGTGAACCACAAAATGTCCTTGTAGATAGTTTGCTGACATATTTGTGTAAACTTTTAGACCTTTGAAGGTCCAAAAATCACACTCATACACACTATCAGGTGATCCTGGGTCCTTCACCCTCTACTGCTGCTGTGGTCATGGACATAAACAAACAAACACAAACAAACAAACACACACCATCTCTCTCTCTAGTACACAAACACACACAGTTCCACTTGCCAGTCCTGACATGTGCGATTTGATTAGTGACTGTGTACTGCAGCGCTCAGCAAAAATGAAAACTCTAGAGGACAGCAGATGTTCGTACACTCTCCCTCCCTCCCACTACTCTTTCCTCTCTCACCCTCCCCTCGCTCTGTCTCATTTATGGACATGAACACACACACTTACACACACACACACACACACACACATTCCCTGAGACTGCTCCATCTTGGTGTGCAGCCAGGGAGTGACCCAGGGAGAAGGTGCACCTGTTAGTGTTTACTGTGATCCACCGCAATATGTCAACAACTAGAGAATTTAGCACCTCACATCACTGATTCTAACACACTGATCTTTCAATTTAGGACTAATCATTTAGGCATATGCAGTACTCATTTATAGCTCTCCTTCATAGCTCTACAGCTCTCCTTCTCAGTCTTGTAATCCCTCTTTGCTTCAGAGTTTATCTCAAGTTGTCAACCGCTAACATGGAGCTCTAAGCTTAGGTGCTGCCAGGCTGCACTGCATGACAGGGGACATGCATTATGGTCAAAGGATGTCTGGTTCCAGACCTCTGAAAATAGGTCTAGTGTTGCTCTAGCTGCTTCCTGGTTGGAGAGACAATCGAGCCAATCTGAGTGTGAGCAGGACTACTGTAAAGGTTGTGACATTGGCTGCACTCCTCTTGGCTTTGCAGATCTGTTTGTTATGTGGTGGCAAGGTTGGGAAAACCGCTTAAATGGAGCTCAGGTTTCATATGAGGTGGCAGGTATGATGTTGAATCTCTGTCAGCTGATGATCAAACAGCATCAGATAGTGGAGATGCTGTGGTAAAATTCATTTTTGATATTTTCACCGCTTTAAAGAGTTGGCAGTACAGTAGAGTACATTTTCTATTTGGATTCAGTCACATGTGGTGTAAATAATGTGTTTATTGGTCTGTATTGTTAACAGTGCGGTTGGGACACGTGGCGTTTTTTTTTTTTAGGTCATATGGTGCCATTGATTGAGGTCAGCATGAGTGGCATGTGCTGTTCTGTGTGGCGAATTGATGGAGCACAAACCAGCAATGTGACACTCAGGTTTTCCGCTTTGGTTTTGTGTCAGGTGGTGCATTCATGTGGGGTTATAGTATGTTTAACAATTTATCTAGAAATGTTGAACATTCAACTCACCTGGTGTTCAAAACTATGCAAGTGGAAATGATCCGCTTGCTCACACCTTCTGCACTTTGTCATGACTCAAATTTCTTGAATGCCGAACATATACTGTAGTGCACATTCAAATTGCAAGCTGACACATTTTATGAAAGTGAAAACAAAATGACTATTCACTATTAATCCAGTCAAACATAACATACACTGACTGCTTTTTCACAAACTATACTTTGTACAATTGACTTTGTAAAATAGTCAATTGTCATTCCAATTATGTCAGTGTGTTTAATTAGACAGAATTATAGAATGGACCTACCTGTTTGATGATGGACTTTAGCCTGGCCATAGCAATGACAGTGACCCACACTGACATGAGAGACCCGAGGAAGTCACAGAACTGCAGGACATCATACTCCATTATGCAAAAGACCACAATGCCTGGCTGGTCACATGCATGGTAGAACTGCCCGGAGAAAGAGAAAAGGCATCTTAGACCAAAAAGGTGATGTCTCAGTCATAATACTGCAAAGCTAAAAATGGGTTCAGTGAAATTATAATGAATTCTTTAAAAGTAGAAAACACACTCTTTGCTAATAAATGGCAACAGGGTGAGTTCTTTCTTCCCCAACATCAAAACTATTATTTGACTAGCTAAACCTGTTCTGGTTGTGATTCCCATCCAGGTGTACTTGTACCCCAGGGGGCATTTCTGCAGTTGCCAAGGGGTATGTGGAAAGATTGTGGCGTAGCTCTACTAATTTGAAAAAATAGAAATTGCAATTTAAAAAAAAAAAAAAAATCCATATATAGAGTAACATCTGAACCTGAAAACGACATGTTGTGTTTGAGCATGCATGAAGACTAGTTAGCAAGCCAGCACAGAAGTTACCTAAAAGTAATGAATAAATGTCTAATGGTTATAATGGTCAATAATGGTTATAATATCTATTATAATATCTATATGTAAAATATCAATTAAGTTAAAATAGTTTGCTAAAAATAATGGATAAATGGTAAAAAAGTCCAGGTTCTGCCATTTCAAGTGATAGTATACAAACGCAAACTTGACCAAATCAACCTAAACAGATTCAATTCATTCAATTTTATGAAAAAACATGTTGTTACAATATCCACTTTAAAATAATTAATTGTGTTAAATGACATTAAATAATTTCAAATGTACTCATTTGTAGCATGATGGGTACTTGAGCTCATCTGACAGGGCTGTGGGGGTACATTAGACAAAGAAAGTCAGGAACCTCAGGTTTAGCCTGACTATCTCCAGGCTAAGAAAAGGTCTGACTGGTTTGGTTTGAAAAACTGGATAATCTATATTTTAATCCATATCTAACCCTACTTTCTGAAAACACCTTATTTTGCATTTGTATATGCTTAAATTACTAGTTGATAGTTGTCCTTTTAAAAAACACAGTGATTATTTTTAACCACAGCTAGACACATATTAAATGCCTGGCTTTAGTGCCTTTTAAAACATATTTTGTTCCTGTTTATGCAACATTTGAAATCCTCCTCCTGCTGCCTTGATATTCTGCCTACAGGCTTTTTTCAGAAATGTTTTCAGGCCTCAGATCTTCTACAAATTGTCAACACGTCTCCTCTCTCGGGTGTCTTTCCACAGGACCTGAAAACTGCCATCATCAAGCCACTAGAATAATCTAGACACCTCACTAATGAGCAATTATAAGCTCATATCAAACTTCCTGTTTTTAAGTCAAATCATTGAAAAAGCTGTTTTTCAACAGCTGAACAACTTCTTGGCACAAACAACTGTTTTGATGTCTTCCAGTCAGGATTTCAACCACACCACAGCACTGAGACTGCTCTTGTTAAGATCTTTAATGACATCCACTTAAACACAGACAGTGGCAGAATTTTATTCTTAATGTTACCGGATCTCAATGCTGCATTTGACATGGTCGACCACAACATATTACTAGACTGACTGGAAAACTGGGTGGGACTTTCTGGCACATTACTAAATTAGTTTGAATCCTACTTAAAGGACAGGGACTAGTTTGTGTCTATAGGTAATTACACATTTGAGTGGACAAAAATGACCTGTGGAGTTCCCCAAGGACCCATTATGGGGCCTCTTCTGTTCAACATCTACATGCTTCCACTGGCTCAGATTATGGAAAACCTCAAAATTGTGTGATGTTGATGTGTTGATGTGTTCAACCAATCATTGAACAAATCAACACTTGGATGTGCCAGACTTTCTTCAATTAAACAAAGACAGAACTGAAGTAACTGTTTTTGGAGCCAAGGAAGAATGATTAAAAGTCAGTGCTCAGCTTCAATAGGTAATGTTAAAAACTACAATTACTATATTTCAACAGCCACATTAAGACAAAGTCAGCCTAGGGCTGGGCGTTTAATTGAATTTTATTTTCAATTACGATTTTGGCTTCCAACGATTATGAAATCATGATAAGAGATAAAACCATTATTGTGCCGCATTCCATTTTGCAATGATACTCTTGTTTTTTCTTGTGTTTTAAGAAATCCAGCGCACCCATTTCCTTTAGGACAGAGGCAAGCCAAACTGCCTTCATTAGGCTGACTGACAGCAGAAATTTACTGAACCAAAATAGTTTTCATGTCAGCTCCATGAGAAGAAATCGACAGTGTTTGTATTTATTAATTCATTGATTTTATTTCCCCACCCACCTTAGCAAGTGAGAAGAATCTGCCTGTAGCGAAACAGGCAGCTCACAAACAGACTGGGAGCCTTGATCAATCAACGTAGATACTGTTAATAAGTTCAGAACACATACAGCGGAATATTTGTGTGATCTAAACAGCTGTCTGTGCAGATTATGCTTCACTAAATGCAACAGAAATAGACTGGGAGCTCCATGAAATGCGTGTCACTTGCACATGAGTCTGTGTGGGTTGATACATTTCATAACATGGATAATTTCTGTTCCGTGAGTAAGTGAGTATAATCATGTTAAATAATCATGATCTTAATATTGACCAAAATAATTGTGATTATGATTTTTGCCATAATTGAGCAGCCCTAAGTCAGCTTACTATCACTTAAAGCATATATCAAGGATTAAAGGACTTATGTCTCAACATTCGGAAAAACTTGTCCATGCATTTATCTTCAGTATACTCGACTACTGTGTCTTTACAGGTCTCCCTAAAATAAAGAAAGAAATTGCTTTTAAAATACTGCTGTTGGTTTATAAAGCACAGAATGGTTTAGGGCCAAAATACATTTCTGATCTGCTGCTACGTTATGAACCATCAAGACCTCTCAGGTCATCTAGGACAGGTCTGCTTTCTGTCCCCAGAGTCAAAACTAAACACAGAGAAGGAGAGTTCAGCTTTTATGGTCCACATATCTGGAACAAACTCCCAGAAAACTGCAGGTCTGCTGCAACTCTCAGTTCAAGGCTGAAGACTTTTCTGTTTGCTGTTGCCTTTTATTAAATCAAATATTTATTCATTTCTTACACTGCACTGAAAGTTTTATTCTTGTATCTGTCTTGTTCTATTTTAGCTTGTTTTTATTTTCTATTCTCTTGGCTCTTTAATGACTGTCTTCAATGTATTTAAATGTCCTTTTATGGTGTGTTTCTTTTGTACTTTGTCTCGATGCTTTTAATGTTGTATGTAAAGCATCTTGAATTGCCTTGTTGCTGAAATGTACTATAAAAATAAACTTGCCTTGCCTTGCCTTGCCTCCTCTAAATATTGGTGAATTCTCATTTAACCTAATCTTTTCCTTCTTCCTTAAACATTTGCTAAGCCAATTTTTTTAATACTTTAGATTGTCCAGTGTTTACATCCATGATTGCGACATTACAGTCTTCTTTTCCCTTGCCTTTGTTTGCGCATTGCTACATTTCTTTGCGCTTTACAGCCATCAATCGTTAATCTGCGGAATAGTGTGACACCAGTAGCAGAAATGTGTATAGGTGTCACCTGCCTCATGTTCATGCATGTCCTTGTGTGTGTACTCGATAAAAACATTGCTCCACAGCCCCACTAGTAATCAAAAAGTCCACAGGGTACTTTTAAATCAGTGACATGCATTTAAAATAAAAGCAAGAGCTGTGCTTATCATCATCAAAATATTTCTTTCTATCACAGAAACTGATGGAAAAAATATTGTTCCTGAGGTCTCATAAGAAAAAATCAGCAGATGTAGATGTAGAAGTAGTGCTACTTCACCAATAGTTTGTGCTGGTATAACACCCAGATATATTTCAAAGGTTAGCAGGGAGTAGAACATGCACCACTTTGATTTTTTGGCAGTCACTCACAGTGGAGAAGAACATGGTGAATATATAAACTGAAGCCTCCAGCAGGTAGTGGCTTCGGATTGCGATGGCCACTGGCGGGACAAACATGAGGTTACTGAGACAGAGCAGCAGGGTGGAGAGGAGCTGGAAACTGTAGGAATAGGCCTCCGAGTTGTCTGTGCATCCCCAGCCATCCCAGCCTAACAGACAAACACAAACACAGTCAGCACTGTACGTTGATATAAGAAAGTCAAGATCTAAGAGAGTAGGAAGCTGTTGTTTTTTCAGCCTTTGTGAGTTAGAAAAAGACTGAAGTCAGAGTTGTTTCTGTCTTCCTTGAACTCTACACAAACTTTAGGAGAGTCTCCTTAAATCTTTTGGCTGAACAGACGAGAAAAAAAATCTACAGAAGATGAATCAGTTTGTTTCAAAAGCTCATCCCTTTAGAATTTACAGTATCTCTTAAAATGAATAAAATATTTATCTCCAGACAAGATGAATGCTTCATCAGCCCCACATTTCTCAGTGAAAAATAATCAAAAACAGATATGTGAAGTTGTTTATCCTGCACAATGAGCCTCCTGGTGTGAACTCCTCCTATGTTAAAACACTACTGCTTTGCCACTTGAATTGGATCCTTATCAAGTGGGGGATTGGATAAGACAGTGTGAATTAAATATTTGTGAGCCCTGTTGAACGGAGGGTTTCAGACAGGCCAAGGGCAAGAGCTGAATGCAAAGTGCCTGCCAGGAAGCAGTCACACATATATGAAGTATGACAATGAATTTATCTGAAGAGAAACCAGCTCTGATAAAAGAAGATCAAAGGCAGGATTTTAAAAAAGCCTCTGAGGACACGCTTTGTTTAGTTTCATAAGCTCATCTTTTATTAAAAAGCTGTTCGTAATTAAGAGTGTGTTTTATTGTCTTATCAAAACGGCTTATACTGGAAGATTAATAACAGGTCGCTGTATGACTCATTGGACAATGGCACATACAATTTAATCACCATATTTTCAGTCCAATTCTGGTAAAATGACCTGTGGCGTCCCACCTTGTTCTTTCCCATTTCCTTGTCACTCTGTATGATGTATTTTCCGACAAATTAGAAATCCTTTGCAGCAGTGATGACCCAATTTCCCCACAGAAACTTTTATCTTATCTTATATGCAAAAAAGCTTTTGACTGCTGAAAAAGGCTTCCAATTATTAATTCATTATCATGCTTTTTGCTAATTATTAATTACTGATTAATAAATAAAGGCGATGTTGAGTACACACCATATTTATACAATTATTTTTCCACATAAATAAAACAACTTGCTTTGTTTTTGTCTGTAATTGCCTTCCATAGATGGCGTTTTGTGATGTGCATGTAATTTGAAAATAAAATGGACATAAAATAAAATCAAAAGTAGACATAATTACCTAATCTGAATTTAGCTCACAACTGCATTATGTACACATTCAAATCAGCAAACCAACAGAAAAACTTCATTGCAATAGAGTTACCTGCTTTGCATTCACATGCAGCATAAAGGTAGTTGTTGGTGCGCAGAAGCTTGCATTGTCCATATGTCCCACAGTCATTGATGCATGGAGTCAGGTAAGAGCGCATATATACCTCGGCGGTGACATTGGTGCATACTTCAAATCTGGAAAGTCACAGACAAGCGGAATATTAAATGGGGATGAATAACATGAGTACTGAAACACTGATAAATTTAGGTGTATTTTTAACTGTATAAAGATGGAAATTTGTGAAGGTCGTCCTTCCAAATGGATATCAATTTGCATATTCTTAACTCATACTAGATATTTTTATTTATAGGCAGTTGTTTTTACCAAACAAATTGGTCCAGACTGAAGTACCTCAATAGCTACTGGATGGATCGTCATGAAATTGTGCACAGACATTCATGGTTCCCAGAGGATGAATGACTTTGGTGATCCTCTGCATTTAGCTCAAAGAACCACTGTGCCTGAAAGTGCAGCCTCAAAGAAACGCTAGCATGTCTGTAGACTATCATCATCACAACTCTTTGGAGATTATAAGCAATTCTAAAGGTCATTTTCCACAAATTATGTCTGTGCTTTATAGACCAATAATGATACTGTGATAGCTTAATCTTCAATAGGTAGATATCTTAATTAGGTACATCAAATTTTCACAATAATCAGGAAGAACTATCCATTCCATCTTAAACTACTTCATCTTAAATGTCTTTTTTCTATTTCTGGAAATACATATTTACCATACGGCACAATGGTTTGGTCAGAATTCATGGCCTGATAATGATTATGGCAAATTTTTAAAAAATCATTTTTATGCAGTTAACTGTACCAACAACTGCACAATGGACCTATATATGATTTGCTTATCTCTGACATTACATGGGCTGACAGAAAATATGTTTGTGCTTGCGTTGCCACTTTTGTAATTGTTGGATTCTACAATCAGTCACGGAGAATGAAACTCCAGGAGGTAAAAAATGTGCTTCCTTGCTGGAACCCATCTTTTAGTCGACACAGCTGTTCTTTTTATAAAAAGTTATATCAATCAACTTAATTGTAGCCTTGAAGAGCACCTGTCATTCACACTACCTATTTTCCTCTCTAAGAAGACCTGATTTATTTAGCATGTGTAAATTTGCGGAAATCTAACAAATAGGAATGTGAAAGCTTTTCCACATTTCCATACCACAGCAAAGCTCTCATGTGAGGATAAGTCCATGTCCCACACCATCTGTTATTATCTGTTATTCAGATTCAATTGGAACTCCAGAGTGGCCCCGGAAAAATCTGCTTAATTTCATTCTGTTCACATTTTTATGCCATTAAAGGTTCGTCAAAACAGCTCAATCTGCTGAATAGCTAATACTTACTCAATACTGATCTTGTGAATAACATTGCATTAGACAACTTAATAAGAAACATTTCCCCACATTTTCTTTCTGACATTTCTCACAATGACTTTAAACAACCCATAGAAAAGGAGTATGTGCTTATTGCATTCATCTGTGGATTCAAGTGTACAGTTAAGTGGATAAAACCATAGAGATTACGAGACATTTTCTAGACAAGAAAAGATAACAGTTGTGCCTTGCAGTCGCAATGCATTTTGGTCTGCTTACGGTACTAGAGGTGGAGAATATAGTGTCTGTGTATAATATGATACCTGTGTGAATATTGAATGTTGGTACAAAACAAGAAGAAAAGGAATTCTTGCTCTTTTAGTCTGAGAGTCTAACAACAATTTGAATGTTTCAATTTATGTAGACTCAGTGAAAATATCCCAATGTGAGTTTCAATTCAATTCATTTTTTCAATTCAGTTTTATTTATATAGTACCAAATCACAACAAAAGTTATCTCAGGGAACTCTTCACATAGAGCAGGCCTAGCTAGACCGTACTCTTTATTTTACAGAGACCCAACATTTTCCCAGAGCAAGCAACAGATGTCCTGTTGTTATGTTGAACAAGAGAAATAAACTGAACACAATGGGTGCAGGAATTGAATGTACCCTGCTCATAAGGTCTATGCAAATTACAACAAACAAATCCAAACAAAAAACATATTTGTTAACATGAAAATATGGTTACATGAGATATCTGTTTTTTTAAAGCTCAAAATCTAACCCTGTTCCATGTCATATGCTAGGTGTTTGCCAGAAGCCAATCCCAAATGTATCTGTTGGGTGACAGATGGGAAAGGATGTGGCTGAATGAGGGAGGCTGCACCATTTAAACAGTGAGCATGGTGTCTTCATTAGAGTACTGAATTATTAATTATGGTAAACAACCTAGGGATTGTTATACGCAGATGAGTTTTTAAAAAAATTGAATATCCTATATTTCCAATTGTCTTCCTGTAATTGACAGCAAATATTGTCTCACAGTGGTTGCTTCGGGAGATTGGGACCAAGCCAAAGAACTGATTATGGACTGTGAAATTCATGAGCACCCATCATGTGACTGGTTTCAATTAATTTCTGCTTGTAAATTATGTTTTGAGGACCATCTGGATTTTAAATACTCTTAAGCATACATTCTACACAATTTTATTTCATTTTAAGCACTTAAAAATTTGTGCCAGTTGTTCGTCCTTTTAATAAGGCATAGGGACCCATTTTTTTTATCTTTTACTTTACTTTTTAAGGTACTTCAGTGAAGTTTCCTCGTGACACAAAATGCAAGCCTTTGAGAAACAAAAAAGAAAAAAAGAAATGCAGAGGTATTATTGACAGTCTCACCCGTGTTCAGTGGCACACAGAGAGCGCAGACTGAGGTACCAGGTGCCTGTTTGTGGATAGGGAATTCTCAGTTTGGTGATGTTAGCGGAGGCGTTCACGGAAAGGAAAAACCCGGCCACGGATTCTGCAACAGAAGAAAACAATGACAGAGCAGGGTTTTGTTTCTGTAATGACAGATAATACCCTGAAACAGAGTTGGAAAATGAAAGAGCCTGCACTCCTACAGAAACACTAGAAAAGGCAAGATTTTCTGAAGACTTTTCAGGTATGTTTGCTGCTGAAATTTAGCAGTTTGATTTGATATATAAATACAGAAAGAAGGTGAAACAGCAGTCAAAATGGAAGTGCCAAAAGAAGTTGAAGTTTTAACTTTATTGTAAGCTCTGAGTGAAGTTAAAGCACTGAAAGGAGAAAAGAGTTGAAATGTCTGTAGTGTGCGAGCAATAAATTGAGCTTGAAGTGTCAGCTGACGTGGAAGTTGTACCAGTTCAAGTGAATAAACTCAAATATAATGTAAGGTAAATGTAAATGTAAGCCCTGTGTATGAATAGTGGAAATTGTAAAACTTGAAAGAGCTTAAGAAGTTTTTAGTGTTGTCCAAATGTGAAGACCTGAAGTAGCCTTACACCCATAAAGAAAAAGTGTTAATTAATTTGAATAATTATAAGAAACAATACACATTATATCAATTTGGGGGTTATAAAAGTATGGCCATCTTGTTAAATTTGTTATTTCGTTAAATGTGACATACCTGATTCACATTTCAGTGATGAGTTTTCCTGCAGGAAGAGAGGCATCCCGTGGTTCAGGCAACCAAACACTGTGAC
This sequence comes from Thunnus thynnus, assembly GCF_963924715.1. Taxonomy (NCBI): domain Eukaryota; kingdom Metazoa; phylum Chordata; class Actinopteri; order Scombriformes; family Scombridae; genus Thunnus; species Thunnus thynnus. The sequence continues at coordinate 29,369,549 of NC_089518.1, read as the reverse complement.
ATTAGCGCCTTTCAGCGTAGACTGCAAAAGGAAAACACAAGCAAACGTCACTCATCCATCCAACCATCAACCATCTGCTGCCATCATGCCGGTGAGCTCACACTGTTCATGATTACCTCAAGTCTCATTTCCTCTCAGCCATCACACTGTAAAATTTAAAACTAACAAATCAAGTGAAACTGCGTTCCCTCCGACTGCCCGAGGCACCTAGATGAAGATGTTGGCAGTTTATCTCCTTAAAGCATCAATGCTTATGCATTAAAAAAAAAAAAATCCTGAAGAATTATTCAAGCGTTGGGAACTGCATATGCTTATACAAATTGTCTCATTCTGCTAAGAGATGAAAGGAGACCAGTACAGTCCAATTTGTTGTATCAGTGAAAGAACAACAGGAGTACAGATAGAAGCGAGAAATACTGCATGTGTTCATAAGGCATGAATGTGCACTATAGCACCAAATTTAACACTTCATAAGTTTCAAAATTCCTCCTGATTTATTCACAGTGTCCCTAAACCTGAAACTGTCTTACACATAACATGCGTTTGCGTTGTGTTCATAGGGAAATACTCTCATGGTAGGGGTAACTCTGGGCAATTAGTTCTTGAATAAATAAGATTTCTATCTCCCCCCCTAGCACAAAATGAGCATAATGTATATGCAGGGAGTTGGCAAAGTTGTTGATTAATGCAATGACTCAACAAACACTTTGCCAGGTGCTGAGATTTCAGGCCTCCTAAACTCACCATCTGGCCTGCACTCTCTTGGTAGTAAGACTCAATCACGCCCACTGGCACTTCAAGATAGTCCGCCCCTCCTCCCCCCTTTCGTCCCGACTTTCCTCCACCGTATGAAGATGAAGGATTGAGTGAGAAACACTCATGGATAGATTACCGAACCAAAGGTCCAGGGGGAGTCCCCAAGCCAGACTCTCTTTATGAAGTGACTGTTATCAACATTTCTGGCTGGAAAGAAAGAAAGGATGAAAGAGAGGATGTTTTTTTTTTCTCCCTTAATATATATTGGCCCATAACGAGTCCAACACTATTTTTTATTACAGTTTTGTGTGTTTTTCTACACGATATAGCTTCACAACGTACACCCTGCACAATAAGCTGTAAGTTAAGGTGCAGTTTTCAACCGATAGCAGCAGTAAGTTACAGTGGAGTTATGGTTTACCTGCAAAATGTTGCTCAAGAGACTACAGCTTCAACTATTAATCAATTAATTGATCGACAGAACTATCAGCAAATATATTGATAATCGAATAATAGTTTCAGTCATTTTGTGATGGGGTCCTCGTTCTGTGCAAAAATGTATTCATAAGTTTATCTGAAGCAAATATAGGACTTCGGTCATCCAAGTTAATCAAATCAACTGGATATCTTCCAAAGTTAGTCTTTTTACTACAGCTCGGCAAGGAAACATTGTCCAGAGAAGCATAAATAAATAAAGCATAAATAGGGAATTTATACTAAAAAGATTATAATTTTGGAAGATATTCTCTTGGTTTGACTAACTCAGACTGCTAAAGAAAAATTGCTGAAAAATTGTGAACCTATCCTGTAATCCACAAAAATAATCAGCAAATTAATCGCTAATGAAATTAATCATTAGTTGCAGCCCTACAAGAGCAACAAAACACTGCTGCTCTGTCCAAGGAGGGGCCTTTGTCACGTTATGTGTCCATGCAAACAATCAAACCAAGAAAGTTACACCATCAGTATTGTCATTTTTAGACTGTCTGATTAAGCCTGTATGACTGAGAAGACACAGTATACGATGGCATGGCTGAGACAAAGTTGTTTAAGTATGTTGCTCCTCTTCCTGGCCCACATTGAGCTCCACAGAGGTTTTATATGACCCTTTTGGGACCGTTTTCTGAACAGTGTAATTGGCATACCCCGAATCAAAAGAAGAACAAAAGAAAAAGTTGTGTTGTGGTTCAAAATCCCCTTAACTTGTTCTTCCTGGCAAATAAATATCTTTAGTAATGGTGTCTCTGTGTACCAGGAGACACTCAAGTAAATTCCAGCCATAAATATAATTACAATGTTTGGACAACCCTGCTTTCTTTGAGACTCCTGGCAATTACAATGAAAAAAAGAAAACTGCCTTAAGTCACTATTTTGAATATTACTACAATATGATGTGGTATGATTACTCTAAATCAACATGATCAGAAAATAAATATTACATTTCTATTTCAAATCTCCCCTAAAAATGAGATTAAACTCTTTAACAGGCAACAATTTTTCATGCAAAAGCATGAAAAATACATATTAAAATATAATAGCCATGGTTCTTAAACCACTTTTATTATAGTTAATGGTCTTGGTCTCTTTGAAAATTAAAGAATAGGTTCACAAATTTTCAAGTCTTTCCCAAAACAGCAGTCAGGTCAGTGGCCATTAAGAGACCCATTCATAATGCACTTTAAATGTATGTGTGTTAGGGGACAAAATCCACAATCTTCCTTCTGTGCAAAAACATATTTAAAAGTTAATTTGAAGCTAGTATGAGGCTTTAGCTGCCCAAATGAGTCAAATCAAGTCAATATTTTTCAAGGTTACAGTCTTTTTAATGCCAAATTACCAATTAAGTTTACAATCCTTCCACTGCAGCTGAACAGAAAAACACAGTCGAGACACATTTTTTTTCTTTCAGGGAAATTTTTATTAAAAAGACTGTAACTTTGGAAGATATCCAATTAACTCAGATGACTGAATATTATCTCCAGATAAACTTTTAAATACAGTTTTGCTAAAAAAAGAACTGTGGATTTTGTCTCCATCACTTACATTGTAAGCACATTTTAGGTGGGAATATTCTAATAGCCAGTATGAACAGGAGGAATGATTACAGCGAGCAAAACATGTTTCAATCTTCATAAGGATACCTGATTACTGTTTTAAGACAGACTTGAAAAATTGTGAACCTATCCTTTAACTCTTTGGAATTCAAAACTCAGAATAAGTCAAAGTAATACTGAAACAAATTCAAAGACACACAAAGATGGTAAATGTTTTTTCCTCAACTATAAGCTACGTACCCTATTTTTTTTCTTTTTCTTTTCATTTATTTTTGAGCTCTTCTGTATTGAATGCACTCCTGTTGTTGCAGTGAAGTGGAATCTTCAAATGTTTTACACAGATAAAATCATGAGGCTTTGTGCCTTCAAATTAGAGTTTTTCTTTGGTGAGAACAGAATAGCATCCCAAATAAAGTGAGGAAAAAACTCCCACATCTGCCTTTATTCAGGCCACTACTTGTTAAGAGGTAAACATTTATCAGGTGACTTAGATATAGCCATGCCAGTGTACCTCCATGTTTGGTTTTACCTCCTTATGTCTTACTGAATAAATCAGCAAAGGCAAACTTTGTACCTGGTAAAATGTTAAAAAATTAATATCCCTCACTCCAACTACATTTAATGATATAGCTCATATAATTTATATGTATTGACACAAATCCTTTAGAGTCAGCCTTCAGAATCAGAGTCTATGTACTGCTACACCTCTAACATCCTATTGGTATCATATCATCTGAAAAAAAACACATGTTATGTTCCCACCAGGAAACACATCAAATTAAGGAAGCTAGAGTCTTTTGTGATATGTTTTATCCCTGTTAGATCTATCATCCGAACCAGGAAACTCCTTGTTTGATACACCACGCCTGTGTAGAACTGAAATCAAGATGGCACCGATAACTTTTGCGGCTCTGTCGGCTTTATCTCCCAGTTCCATCTCATCTCATTTCCCTTCATGCAGGCTGCTGACCGTTCCTGAACAACATGTGTCTTTGCTGTCCAGAGCCCCAGGTTTCAGAGAGGGCTTCAGTCACTTCTTTGTTGTCAGGACATGCTATGATCTCTTGTTAATTTATGTTCAATTCTTGTTATTGTTATTGTTTTTATTTTGTGCTCCATTATAAATCCATGCCTGGAATTTTTAATGATAATTTTGTTTGGGTTTTATTCATTGCTGCCACTTGTAAAACACTTTGTCACACTGTCAGGAACATTCCTACATTAATCACATTTAATATTGTGATTTACATGCCTGATCCATTATGCAGTTATGATGTGAAATGTGAGTGGCAGAGGCACAATTCAATCAGGAGCACTATCTTCTGACAATGCAACGCTCAAGGTTACCGACTGAAAGCAAAATACTACAGAACAACTTCTGAGTTCAGATCTCTTCAAAAGCACTCCTACAACAGAGCAGATGCTTCAACTCTGATCACAAAAACGCTACAGATAGGAAAAAAAAAACCCAACATTTTATCTCTGTTCAGTACTCGCGTGGCTTTTGCTTTGCTGAATTTTTCCAAGTGTTTTGCTGGTAACATGTGCCAAGCAGGACACAATGCCAACTGATACAAGAACGTGGATGAAGTTGGCTTGTGTACGCATAGCACCATACTGCACATCCCAGTACCCAAACTAATTAAAATCAACTCTATGATGAGTTTTGGTTTGGCTCAAAAATGTATAAACTTTCCTGTATTTTTTATTCAAATTTGACAGTATGATTTAAATAAACTGGTTTTGCAAGAGTGCTGTTTAGCAACACCAAACATTTTTCATTTGAGTTGCTTCAGTTCAACATTTTCTGCTCAAACGAAACACCCCTTTTCAAACAAGTATTACTGTGATAAAACAATTGTAACATATAAAAGCTAACAAGGAATAACAATACTCATTACGGAGCTTACGATTTCTCTCTCTGCGTAAGCCCTACCTAAAGAAAACTTTTAAAAATGGATCTAAAGCGAAACTGATCCAGTGCCAGTTGAGGTATCACTGGAAATAAAAGCCATATGCATTCCTTTCACATTCTTTCACAGGGACTGATGCAAGGCAGACAAGCAGTTCCAGCTATTGTCTCCTAAAGCCCTGCAAATCTGCCAGAGTCCCCCACTGGCAGCGGCTGACTGGATTCTGCGCCTGTGACAAGCAAGTGACAGATCATCGCTGAGGGGGGAGAAATCTGTCCATAGAATAATATAGCATGACAGGCTCTCTGAAGAATACATCTCACGGCTCATACAACAATCACAGCATACTCTCTCTGTGACATCCACAGACTCTAACCAACTATACCCACTTATGACTATACTGGGGCATAGGGTTGTGGGTTGTTGTGATCAGGATCTATCCCAGCATGCATGTGACAGAAAAACACCCCGATCAGGTTGCTATTGTTAAGGTAACACACAGGTGTCCTGAGTTCCTCCAGACTGGACCACACATACAGAAAACACGAGGACAACAAGAAAACTCCACAAAGAAAAGGACCAGTGTGACCATTTATGTTTAGTCCCATCTTTCTGCGAGGTGACGGTAATTATTTACCCACTGTGTCACAACAAGCACTCAATCAATAAACCATCCAATTAATTATTCAGTCAATTAATGTCATTTCCTGAAAAACGAACAATTTGTATTTTTCTATGACATTTGGGGAAATACGCCTGTTTACTTTCTTGCAGAAGGTTAGATGAGAAGATCGATTATCAATTTCATCTCTGCGTGCTCGGTAGAAATGAAAGATGTGTTTGGCCTAGCGTATCATAAAATCTGGAGGCAGCATACAGGCTGCATTTCAGCAGCTCAGAACCTGTCATACATTACAAGGTGTACTGTATTTTAGCATGTGTTTGGTTGGTTAAATGAGCAATTGCATTGAAGCTTTTTTAGTGACTAACAGCTGCAACTCTGGGCTCACAGCAATTTACACTGCAAGTGCTGCATGCAGCCTGAACTTTCTGTGTGACACCTGCTTTCCACACTTCCCTTACTCTGAACAAAACCCAGGTGATTCATGGTGGCCAGTTTGCTGGCTTGCTCGCTAGTTGAGGAACAGTATTTGACAATATCATCACAAGGTCCATTTAGTAGCTGTTCTGGAGCTTTTGATCCTATCACAGCAAGTTCAAGAACTTTCAGTCTAGACTTTTAAGCAAACGTAGATGAGAAGTTCTTATAGCGCTCAGAAAGATGGAAATTTTTACATCTGATGAAGGACACATTTTTCCTTTTGGCTGTATCCTCCTGCTTCTGTCTTTGTGCTAAGATACAGGTACCGTAACCTAAAAATGTCGTGGACTAATGACTCTATTGAATGCAAAGAGATGAAAATTAATCTAACTACCAGGAAGACAGCAAAGAAAAACATATAAACCAAAATGTCAGGGTATGCCTTTGAACTGAATAATCAAAGATTTCTTTTTCTGTTTTATGCTTCATCCTCTAGTTATTTCAAGATCATCTGGCTGCTTTTTATTAAGAGTAAAATGTTTAAAAGTCCATCTGCCAGCCTGTAGCTCTCCAGTTTCTGACTCCCTGTAGACGTCCAGAGCCACTGCAGGTGCATTCTTAATGCCATTACTATCTGAAGGACAGCTTAACAAAGACACATCAAATCCTTCTTGGCTGATTTTTGCATTTTGTTTGCTCTCAATTAACAACATATGTCACAAACCACAAACACTGGCGCCTGTTTCATTGTGAACTTTTTCAGCTGCCACAGCAAAGTCTGTGACCATACGAGCATCCATATTTAGCAGGCTAGCTCAGCCAGACACTTGGGGAGCCCAATTATTCACCCTTGCTTGCTGGGGAATTTCCCAGCGTTAACTGTTGCATATTTACCTTTCTGATTACAATCTGATCCATTGCAATGGTAAATCATGCAGCAGGCGAAGGTTAAGGGTAGCAACAGAGCTCTACCCAACATCTTGAAACAAAATGTCTCCTTCAAGAATCCTGTAGGTGTCTGGTGAACATTTTTAACTGATATATCCGGAGTGCAGTGGTAATACAATATACAAGCAATACCTAGATTACTCAAACGTTGTCAAGATATCAAATAAAACTGTAATTCAATCAAAGCTTTCTTGCCCAATCCCCTTTTTTTTACATGTAACTGAAGCTCATTGAAAAAATAATCTCTTTTTCTTGTTCTGTATACAAAAATAGACTATTAAAGGTATCAGAAAATTTTTATAACTTTGATTGAGTTTGTAGTGTTCCTATGTCAACCAGTCTGAGTAATGGCACGTTTACAATTTTGCATTTTGAACTTGTGTTTACATTTGAGTAATTGATTATGCTTTTAAAACAAGCAGCAATAGTGTCATCAGAAGCACTCACCATGTTGAGCTTGAGCTCCATGTTGAGGACTCCTCCGCTGTCTAAAACTGGCATCAGGTTGATGGCGAACACGGCGGCCCTGTCTGGTGGAATCGATATATTTGGACCAAAGAAGACGTAGAAGTGCACAGAGAAGGTGTCCAACTCATTTCTCAGAGTCGGACGGATTGGCCAGCACTTGTTAGTGTCGGCAGTTGGGGTGAGGTAAATTATGCTGTCCTCCGAGGTGTGCAGGTGACTGGCATTCTGCGAGAGGCTGGGCAGTGCCGCCATTGAGAGCGTATCAGACAAGGAGAAACCCATCGCTGTTCCGAAAGACTGTGGCATGTTCATCGAGGAACTGGGTTGTGACTGATCCTTTGACAAATTGGACTTGGAGCAATCTAATTAGGAAAGAAAGATATGACAGATAAGACCAAGAATATGAGCTGAACATTTCCACTGGTTTGATGCAGAAGGTTTTCAAAATGCACCTTGCAACATGTTGTGTAATGCAATAATCCCTATCATGAAATCAAACAGCCAATCCCTGGCAAATCTCAAACAAACAGGCAATAACCATGTCAGTTATTTCACTTGCATTATTATGCATGCTACGCAGTCTTTTGCAAATGTTTGAAATGATCCCCTTCGGCTGGCTTCCATAATGTAAACAGCAAGGTTCAATTCTGTACACTGCTTTTTAATGAGACAAAGATTCACAGTAATTGCAAACAGTATGCTTTCACTCAACACAAAGCAACTCACTGCAAAATGGTCATTGATGGCAACTGGCAAAGTACCATCAAATACCGCCAATCCCCAAGGGGAAAGGATTTCAAAGGCTTTTCTAGCTCAGCCTCGTTTGCATAGTGTTGTCTCTGAAAGGGTTTGAAGTATTTTGATGTCCGTTCAGGCAGCTGTAGCACTCCTAAAAATACCGAGATACCAAATAGTGCAGGCTCGAGGCAAATGTAACTTTGGTAAAAACAAGAAAAATCAATGTAAAATCAGTAAAGACACAAATATATAGTGCATGTTTATGTATGTATATGTGTGAGTGGGTGGGAGAGAAAGGACTGTGCAAACATACAGTTTTATAACATTCATAATACATAGAAATGGCTTCATTTTGCTCTCATATACAGCATATTCTCTGATTTAAGTTTTGAAGCTCATATCAGCAAAGTGACCAAGACAGTGTTCTTCCACCTGAGAAAATGTTGCCAACGTAAGTCCGTTCTTCTCAAAGTAGGGTACCGAGAAATTGATCCATACTTTCATCACTAACAGGTTGGAATATTGTAATGCTCTCTTCACTGGCCTAACAAAAAAAGCTGATAGGAAAACTTCAGCTGGTTCAGAACTCTGTCGCCAGACTTTTAACAAAGACCAGGAAGGGAGAGCACATTACTCCTGTTTTAGCTGGCTCTCCTTTTCTTTTAGAATTGATTTCAAGGTCCTTTTACTCACATACAAAGTTCTTAATGATATATCACCTTCCTACATTTCAGACTTTTTAACTCCTTATCAACCAACAAGAGCTATTAGGTTCTTTGATGCTGGTCTTTGAACTGTTCTTAAAGTAGCCCACAAAACGAGTGGGGAAACTGTTTGTAGCTACTTTGCTCCAAGATTGTGGAGCATCCTGCCAAATTACATTAGATATGTTAATATATCTGTTGACATTTTTAAAAAACAACTGAACACCTACTTATTCAGGCAGGCATTTAGTTAATGTTGTACGTTTTTATCTCTTTCTATTTCTCTGCCTTTTTATTGGATCTCTTGTTCTATTTTTATGAACGTATTTATTTTTTGTATTTATTTATTATCTATTGTACCCTGGTTTTACCCATGATTACCCTGTTCTCATTGTTTTATATTGTTGTACTCGCTTACTAATGTGTTTTGTTTTTAGTGCTATACTGTGTCTATTGTGTTTCATTTTTAATGCCATACTGTAAAGCACTTTGAGCTGCATTTTATGTATGAAAGGTGCAATACAAATTCAAGTTAATATAACTATTATTAGAATTATTATTATTACATTAAATAGTCTATCTTCAATGCCCAATCATGTATTGAGGGCAAGACACCTGCAGTGAAAATACTGTATAAACAATAATAAATAATAAAGTGCAGCCTAGTTTCACCACTACCTATCTAGCCAGCGACCGCGATTCCTGTAAATTGTATTCAAGTAAGGCAAATATTTCTGAGAAAGCTTATAACAACAATAACCAATAACGGCAAGAAAGAATAAGAAGGTGAGGACTCCAGATGATCTTTTCCCTGAACCCGAGGTGTTCTTCAATTTAAATCCACAAAAGGTCAAGTAAGATCTGCCTGGCAGGCAAGGGGAAAGACAGAGTGTGAATAATTAGTGTCTGTGTTGCCATGGTGACAAAGTGCACTGTACAGTGAGGAACAGAGGGAGGGGATCGCTACATGGGAGTGGACTTCCCACAGATTTGTGAGCCATCCCTGTGGAGGGAGTATAAAGAATATCTCGGCTCTCCACAACCCAAAAACAGCATGTAGCACTTAAACGTGGTATCACTGGCCTCTTAGCAATCCCATATGAATCGCCTCAGTTTGGGCTCCACTCTTTTTCTTGAACAAGCCTCTTAATGGTCCGCCTGTGTCTGGCTCCCTTTTCCAATCAAAACATGTGTCCAAAATTCGATTTCTGCCCCACATATCTGTGAGAAGCACGAGCCTCTTGAAAACGCTTCAAAAGACATTTGGAGATTCCTGCTTTGATACGAGGACAAAATTACACCTGGGCATTTTTAAGAGCTCCTGTGCAAACTGAAGGCTACAATCCTTTATAATTTGACTTTATAATGCAGGATATTGGATATGATATGCTGCAGAGATCTACTTTGAGCTTTTGTTTGGCCTAATTTATGAGTTCTCAGGTTTATAGAAAACCACCCCAGCAACATCTTAAATTACACATCAAAAGCAGCAGGAAGGAATATAATGAAGCAGGTTGGAGGCAAACAGCTCATAGATTGTGGTGATAAACATTATCACAATTTCTTTGAAAATAATGAGAGATGGGAGAAAATTCAACACATTACCTCTAAGATTGATTAAATAATTCAGTTTAATTGGCAAAATTGGTAAAAATGCTCTAATTTACAGAACAGTCTGCACCTCACAGTATGAAAAGCCCTGATGGGACTTGAACATGAACAAAACATGTTGCAAGTTATTTTCACATTAAGACAAGAAGCAAGAACACCAAGATACTCAAATATTGTTCTTGGCTTTTAGATCAATAAAATAATCAAAACATTACAAATCTACAACCTATCCATGATTTTGTGCCACATTAGTGATTATAGCAAAAAACCAGAATAACCCACTATGGAAAACCAGGAATTAATTAATAGTTTAAATTTCTGCAGCTTTTGATGTGATGAATCTCATGTAGCATATTATTATCAATGCAAACTACTACGTACAGATAGCTAGGGATGGGAGGATATAAGATTTTATCTTATATTGGGATAAAAACACTCAAGATAATTTAATCGTGATGAATTTCCATTATCGGGATAATCGTGAATACCCTCACACGAGTGACTTGAAAAAGCTGTCTAGCTCATGAACGTACAGTCCGATTGATTTCTTGATTTACTTTAAATTGTCATTTAACACAAGGGGGAGCCCGCATCTTTCCAGTCATTCGTCACCATGGCTGAAGGCTTGAGAATGTTAATGCTTGGATATCAGGGTGAGAGGTAGATTCTTTTTATTAATGATTTTTTTTTTTACTCTTATTGTGATTACCTGCTGTTGGCGAGAGTCTGAATCTGTCCTTGTTAATTTTTCACTAAAAAGGATGTTCACCAAAAAAAAAGATATGACACAATAAAAATGTTTGTTTAATGTAAGTTAAAGTGATTCAAATATGTTTTAGTGTCATTTAAGCATATTATGATGATTATTAGGATAATATCGCTAATCACAGTTATTTTGGCCAGGATAATCATGACAAGAAATTTTCATATCATCTCATGCATACAGATGGCCCTTACTGTTAGAATAGTGATTATGTAAACGGTGGGATTACATATATCACAAATAATCTGAACTGTATACTGGGGAGCCAATACTCTGGTCCAGCTAAGGTCAAGTTACTGTTGTGTGTCAGAACAATAATTCAATCTCTGATTTTTCAGACTTTATGAGGTAAAATAAACAGATCAACACTTTTTTTCTTATACTACTAAACTATTCTATTCTATACTATACTATACTATACTATACTATACTATACTATACTATACTATACTATACTATTCTATTCTATTTTATTCTATTCTATATTATACTATACTATTCTATTTTATTCTATTCTATTCTATACTATTCTATTCTATACTATACTATACTATTCCATTCTATTCTATTCTATTCTATTCTATTCTATTCTATTCTATTCTATTCTATACTATTCTATTTTATACTACACTACACTATACTATACTATACTATACTATACTGTACTGTACTATTCTATTCTATTCTATTCTATACTATACTATGCTATACTATACTATACTATACTATACTATACTACTGTACTATTCCTACATATCTTCTCTGCAAACCAAGTTCTATATCTAAAAAAAAATGTATTTGTTTTACATCTACAATACACAATTTCTTCTTTGCGTTTGTTTTTCCTGCCTTCCTCTGTTTATTGTTATTTATCAATTAATTTAAAACTGATATCCATGTAATGAAACAATATATGTGTGGGCTATTTTAGCTCATAATATGGTGAATAGCTTAAAAATAGTCTTTTCATGATCTTAAAGGCTACATTATAGTTAAAGCCAGATTATGCAACATTCACTGTGGTAAAAATGAAAAGTTAAACTCATAAGTAATAAAATGCACCCTTTACTGATCGATGCACTCAGTGGTTTTGCTGTCACAGCCTTACGTGGTCTGGTATGACCAGTAATGGTGGCTAATGTTAGCAAACATTAGATAGATATTGCTTTATAATTTATGACTCTGTTTTAATGTTGCTATTGTTACTCTATGTTTTAGCATTTAACATTATCTCATTAACGCCATTTGTGTTTTTACTCTGTTCAGCCAGAGTTATACAGGCTCATTTTAAATTGTATAACTTTCAAATTTACCTGTTTAACACGAATAATGAATGAATGCCTCTTTCCACATGGCCAGACTGATAATGCCCAATCAATACTGTTAGCTTATTGTTTTTTGTTTGATATTTCTATTGTTTGTTTTTCTAACATTTAATATAATGAAAATTGCCGATTTAATTTAGAAAGGATTACTTACCTTGCTGTCAAACACTTGATAAGTGAAAATAAATAAATTCTCAACCATCCAGAAATAATAATGAGAATAACCCAAAGACTCATCAATCACCATTTGCCTGTAAATTACACTCACCTGTCACCTGCACCCCGATGCGGAAGTAGACATCAGAGTTTCCTAGATATCTCTCCACCAGGATGTAGTACCATTGTTCCCAGGCAGGTACAAGGGTGTCTAATTCACAAGGGCTCCACTCCCTGCAGTCGAGGGCACTTGAGTTATGCACCGGCGGCGCCCGCGCTCTTATCTTCAGCACCACGGGACAACTGTCGCTACTCTTGTTCTTGGTGCTGCAGTTTACCAGCTGAACTTTCACCTTCGATATATAGTTGGGTATGAACACTCTGCACAAGCACACACACACAAACACACACACAGATACATGTTTCAGGTAGAAATAACACCATTGTAAGCTATACACTAGAGTATGCAGCACAATATAGAACAATACTGTATATAAAATGAACTTAATTCGATGTATGTTGACAAAAAAAATCAACCTGTTTACAAAAGGCCCCAACAATTATTCTCCAGAAGACTATGAATTATAAAAATTACCTTTATTATAGGACATGCTTTGTTGTTTTGGTTTTGTTAAGACCACACCTTTGAGGTAACTTCATAACTATTGAAAATATGAGTTCCATTTGAATGAATGGTCATAGAAATTACTTGTTCTTTAATAAAAATACTCGTACACTGCAAATACCAGTGCTTATATTCAAAGTTTATTATTTCCGTACCTCCAACAGCTTATTTAGATGCAAATACATGTGATATTTAAATATGGAAATAACATTTTAAAATCCTCATCTCAAAACTTTTTCTGTTTTTGTAGCACTCACATAATATTGACTCTGCTGCCTTTAGGCACATCAAAAATTAACATAAACCTAGAAAAAAAGTCATATTGCTCTGCTTACAAGATTGAGGTGACTTTTAGAGAAGGGGAAGTTAATAAAGGTGCACAGACTTTTGGCACACACTTGGAAATTGCATCTTTTTCAAATGAAAATAGCAAGATAAGCTTTATAGAGAAGACTCCAGGAAAATCATAACTCATGAGGCAGATGAGGAGGAGGAGAAGTGGGAGAACATATTGGGCAAAAATGCTTATTTTTCTCTTAGATAGCACATGATTTGGTGAGTTATTCTAAAACCAACTCCCCCGACTTCCTGCAATTTGGCATTTTCCAGGTATGGAAGCTCTGTCAGAGGACTTACTTATAAAGTGCAGATCTGTTGTGGATGGGGATCATCTGGTCGATGAAATATCCAGGATAGAGCACTGAAATCCCAATCAGCTTCTGGACAATGAGCTGAGGTTGGAACAGATACTGGCATTCTTCAGATAGACCCTATAAAGATAACACAGCAGAGGTTTAGATGGTATTTTTGTGTTTAACACCAATATTTCTTTAAAGCTGGTAGAGAGGAGATTAGATATCATTCAGACTGGCTCAAAATTCCTAATGGACTGTGTGCATAAAGCCTGTCAGCTTCCCGGATTAATATCACTCTGTCCTCCCTGCCTGCCACACAGCGAAACATGCACCCACTATTTCACGCGTGTTGTTCTGAACCATTAACGCTTGATGTGCATTACTTTGTGAGATGAGCCGAGTGGACAGCATGACTTAGAGCTGGGAGGCCGTGTGTTGTTTCTACACATGATCTGCTGTAAAATTTGTTATAAAACAGGAACAGAGCCTTTTGCACCTGATTCAAAAGGACAGGTGTGAATACCAAATGAGGTCCTTCATTCCTGTCAACTGATCACTAACCCCTCCTGCTCCAGCCACAATTACTGTGGCATGCCATTAGTCCAGGAGGTGCGGGGGTGACCCTTTGATTTATTACAGCCTGTCAAGTTGGACCTGCACATGTGTCTTGTAGAGCAGGTTGTGTTTTAATTAAGGCTCAACCAATATGGGTTTTTGAAGGCCAATGTTTTTACACTATAAGCGCAGACAGCTTTTGATGGTGTTCAACAGCTTTAAATTTGACCATTTTTTACACCAAAAAGATGTAGGAATCAATCTATTTTCCCCAGAATTTCAGTCTTGGCAGGATGTAAAAGCCTCTAAAACTCCATTTAGGCCAAAGAACAGTAAAACTCCCTTTTGAAGCCCTGACTAATTGCATTCTTTTAGCTCCTTCAGTTAGAATGACCCACTGAGATTAGGCAATTTTAGTGAAAACTCCAGGGTATACACTGAGTTGCCAGTTTATTTGATAGACCTGTACAATCTAACGCAATACACTGCAATACTGCTGCAATAAATGAAGCTAACTTGTGTTCAGCTTTTGTTTACAGTCTGTCAGTAAGGTGTTGATAGAAATCTCAGTTTTAGAGTCAGTAGTTAGTGGAAGTGTTGTATTGAATTACATTATATTGAGAGGTGTTTTGAATGATCCCGTTTCAACCTAAATGCTCACAAATCAAGGATTTATCAGAAGAATAAAACATACGAACAACTGAATTAGTGAGTAATATGTGCGAAGAAAATCAGTCAGTTTTTAAATATTTGTGGTCATGGATTGAGCTCCAATTTTACTGACAGTGGACAACACTGACTGGCAAATATCCAGCATTTAATAAAAGGCTAATTTATAATGGACTATATGTCAAACCCTACTTTTTATGAACATCATAAAACAGCAAAATCTTTTAAAATAATGAGTAAGTGAGAAAAGTGAATAAAATGAAGAGCAGTTCTCAATGATTAATCAAATTAGTTACCCTCTCCAGAATTATAGTAGATATTATTTTTTACATTCATTTTTATTGAATTTAATCACAACCAGTTGTTGTTATGTCTTTGTTACAGTACTACAGCTTAACACAGCTCAGTCTGTAAACTAGTGTCATTCATATAAGAAGGATAATTTGCCCTTCAACATGATCAGTGAAGTCATCATTTTCCTCCTCCTGAGTTTCCTCATTTACACTTAGCTTTGTATGATGTGTAATGACTTCAAATAAGGATAAGATGCACCTAGTCGATGAGCTGATAGCAATAAGTAGAGGAAAAATGTCTGGATAGTATTCAGTGTTGGTTTTTGAGAAAATTGGTCTCTTCTTAAAGTGATTTTTAGAGAAAATTGAGTAAATTATGAAAAAACCCAAAGAGTTAACAATAAATAATGCCTACATGAAATACAATATGCACTCACAAGTCAAGGTACATATGGAGATATCAGTGTTTTGACAGTAAATGCGGTTTATCACTGCTGTTTTTGCTTGCAAAATCCTTATATACTGTGTGCTAATTTCAGTTGTTGACTGAGACTGTGAGAAATGCAGTGTGAGACTCTTCCGCTTGCATCGCTTCCATCCGTGTTTCCTTTTTGAATTGAAAATATCACATCTTGGTTGCTAGAAAATTGCTTCAGAGAGCAGAATTTGGAGAAAAAAAAAGAAGTATGTTTTCCATCTATACAGTGTGTCATTGGAGGCTGGTCACATTTTAGCCACAGTGGTTTCTATTCCTAGTGCCCCCACAGCAAACCAATTCTTTTGTACATGCAATGTTGATGGCAACTTTTGATGATATTTTTGATTGTGTATTCCAGGTGCACTTTTGCCAGCCAGCGGAGTCCACAAAGGAAGCACTACCAGACACAATGCCAGTGACAAATAAATTGCCTGAAATGGAAATCAGCAGGTGTTTATGTGGCCAAACAGGAGAACATGATGAGATGAAGAAAAACTCTCTGACACTGCTATGCCTCTTTAGGCTCTGCAGCACACACTGGAATACTAATCCCAATGACTATTTACATCATTTTCATTTGATTTTTTTCCTATCTACTGAACGGGAATTAAGTAACCATGAAGAAAATATCTTAGATGTAGATCTCATTAAAGTTATATTACATAACACTTTCATATAAATAAGCTTCCATCTTATCAGCTCTCCATTAGTGACTGATATATAACACAACAGTGATTTTCATCTTGTACTCTAAACAGCTGAAGCTGGATGAGATGTTTTGCATTTTCAGAAATGCTAGCAGTTTGGCTTTAGGGATGGCGATGTCAGTCAGTCTGTCGGTCCGCTAACTATTGGATTGATGGCCACGAAATTTTGTACAGACATTCATGGTCCCCAGAGGATGACTCCTACTGACTTTGGGGATCCCCTTACTTTTCATGTAGCGCTACCAACAGGTCAAACCTTTCATTTAGTGAAAGCTTTTCCAATAACTATTAAATGGATTGCCATGAAATTAAGTTCAGACATTCATATCCCCCTGAGGATAAATTGTAATAACTTTGCTGATCCCTTATTTTCCATGGAGTGCCATCATCAGGTCAAAATCTTAATTCAACAAATTCTTTGGTTTGTGTACCAACATAACTAATGACAATCAGCCTCAGTTGTATTTTGTATTTAATACCAATAAGCAAATGTTTGCATGCTAACCCCCAAAACTGATAAGGTAAACATTATAGCCGCTAAACATCAGCATGTTAGCATTGTCATTATGAGCATATTAGCATACTGATGTTAGGATTTAGCTCAAAGGACCTCTGTGCTGGAGCTGCTAGCATGGCTGTAGACTCTTTGTTTTGTTAAAGGACGAATCTTGTGGTTCACTCAAGCAGTAAGAGTGACTATGACTGAGCGTCACCTACTGAAAGATTGTTTTTACAAGTGGACCTCTGGGAAGTGCAATGTAATAACAACTCACAGATTCCAATTCTAACATAAAACTATGACGTGTATTTGAGATAAATGTTCAGACTGACCTTGACTGAAATCTTGCCTTCATCCTTGGGTAAATGTGCGGCTAGGAACCAGTCTCCAGGGAGCGGGCTGGTCACATTGAATGCTCCCGTTGTGCGGTTTGGAAGAGTCCAGGTCAGAGTCACTGCAAAGGATCCTGGGACGACTGTATCCCGAGGGAAGCGTGTGTACAGGGGGTTGATTACAGGAGGAGCCCCGGACCTGAAGTACCTATAAATCACAAAGCCAAAATTCAATCCTTGTTAGGCCTAATATTTTCATAAACAACAGAGGCATCTGTCACACATAAAACCCTTCCATAGGAACAGCTGACAGATGAGCACAGATGGCATCCTCTATTTAAAATATGAAAAATGCAAATCCAAAACATTAATAATCATACCCAGGCCTTTATATATGAATGTGATAACCATGACCATGTCAATCATAACATCACAGGGACACTGAAGAATCACCTGAGACATGCGACAAGCTCTCATGACAAACACTGCTTGCCAATATGATAAATATAGACGGGCAAAATTAAAAGCTAAATACAGCTAATGCTTCCACAGGAGCTCCTCCATATGTTGAGGCTACCAGTATTATCTGACACCACTCAGGTTTAACCAGCTGCTGTAACCTTTTTTTCCCTACGGTAAAGTATATGAGTGTTTACTATTATCTATTTATACCCCACAGAGGGAGCAGACTTCAACTTCTACGTTCAAGGAAAGAAAAGTTAAACACAAGTTCCCTCATAAAACAGTCTTACACAGTCACATTGCGGTTTGGGCAGCTGTCTCCGAATGTGCCCCCTTGCTCCTTGAAGGTGATGAGGTTCCATACGGCCATCATGGTGTCGTCAGGCACATTGAAGTGGAACAGTTCCACACTGGCGAAGGAGTTGAAAGCATTCAGCTTACGAGGCGTACGGGTGAAGTATTCAGTCACAAAAAGGCAATCTGTAGGGTATAGAAACAGAGGAAAGTGTCCCTGAATATTTGTGAAGATACATGTTATGAGAGATATACACCATATAGAAAATAGACGTGATCAGTAATATCATTCTTGCAAACAGAACAAAGGCATGAGCAGTCTCAGTGTGTTAACTCTATAATAACAAGCTTCTCCTTGAACCCGGCAAACTGCGTGGATTGAGCTAGATCATCTAAATATGTGATCACAGACTTTAATTCCCCTTTAAGCAGCTGAGGGAGATGTATACAGTATATGCAGGCTCACTCCTGCCCTGCATAATGTCAAATCCTTGGATTACATCTAGCGAACGCTCTGCATACAAAAAGCAGCAGAACAAGTGACAGGTGTAATCTGCCATATTACCTACATGAGCCGACATGGCGTCGAACACGCCCAGCGGGTGGGCAAAATCTGGGGGAAATTGTGTGTGAGTCAGTTAATTACTATACTGGCGCAGACTAGCACTGCATCTTTTAGATACGTGTTATCATAAACATGCAGATAAGACAGGAGGCCACAGTATTTCATGGGAGCAATGTGGAAGCACCTTGATGTTTCAGCGCAGGAGAAAGCTTTCCATTTTCTAATGTAGCACAAACACTCCCTTTGTGTTCATGCATATCAACCATTTCTGCCCTCTGTGTTTGGAATACCTGTGGTGATATCTTTCTCTGTTTTCTTTCTTTTGGGGAATAATTATCTCACGTGTGCAATTTGTACAAGAATAGTAAAAAAAAAACGAGAAAGCAGCACAATACTGTTTGGAGGATGCAATGAAAATCCTGCGCCTCTAAAACAGCGTGAGCCCAATTTATTTAAGAGTTGTAGCGAGACAGTAAGTGAGCTCAATGTACTGTGATTCTGTCATTTGAAGCTGAATGTTAACTGCTTATTCTGCTTTTTGCTGTGATGATGGCACATAGGAAAGAAAACCAAGTGACCCTCTACAGTGACAAGGTGCCAAGGCATGAATGCGTAAAAGAAAGGCTTTCTTGAATGTGCAGTGTGTTCTAATGTGTGTTAGTAAAAAGAGAAAATGGCTCTGCTCTGCTCCTCTCCCCCGCACTATTATCAGTCCTCAAAGCTCACACTGGCTCTCACCTATAGAAGCAACCTTGAATACTAAAGTGCAGAAACTCAGAAGAATGAAGCAATCTTGCTATCAAGAACTAAAGCCTAATCCCATACAGAACGACCAGACTTTATTTCACTGTCATGCCAGCCTTCCTCTGGTCCACTGTCTGTGTCAAATGTGAGCCTTCTTTACATCAAGGTTCCTCTTTGCCTTTTCATCACATGGATACCTGTGACTGAGGCCGAACTGGAAACACGTCACAGACTGATATGTGTATCACATTAGGTAGAATATGGCACCCACATTGCTGGAGTCTGTAGTGAGCCAACTGTATGTTCTGCTTCTTTTTCCTACAGTTCACAGCTACTATGGAAACATTAAATAAGATTACCAAAGGTTATTAACATACTGTAGCTGGATTAGGTTTTTAAACATCTGGAAGAGGTCTTTAAATTAGGATGCATGGCTCATCGCCACATTATTCAAGGCAACATGACCCCAGTTACAAGAAGGTCATCATTTTGACTTTTTATTCACTACATCAAAAGCAAGTTTCAGAGCCCCCACAAGGTGTCTCGAGATGGATCTACAGGGGTCATGAGACTCCTGGGGGCAGAAACTACAAAAATTCCTGCAACATAAAATTTTGTTGAGTAGATTTCAAACTTCAATCTTTGTTTTTTATTTTAGTTTTACCTCTTCAGCACACAAAAATTATTCAAAACATTTCCGTAAAGGAAAATCACTCTTCAACTGAACTGCTCACAACAAAAATACATGCACCCTGGGGGTTTGCAAGTAGATATTGCTTCATATTAAGGAGTCACAAACAAAAAAAGTTGGGAATCAATGGTGTAAATAGCTACAGTATATTTCAGTATGTAGAAATGTTTGAAGGTCAGTGTGAGCAGTAATTATCTTTGTTGTTTTTACTCATCACTTATTCCCTCACACACCTGTCTGTATACAGACACAGAGTAGATCATTTTCTTTTACTTGTTATTTGTGTCAATGGATTGTAGGTGGTCAATGCTATGAACTGGTACAACCTTGTGTTTGCCAGACTTCACACAATGTCACAATTATGATTGTTAAGGTTTTATAGTGTACGGTACATACAGCATAGACACGATTACACAAAAGGGGCATTAAAGGCTGCCGTTCAAACATAACATCTAAGGCTGTAGCAACAAATGAAATGCATGATCAGTATCCACATACCAGTCAAGTTACGATTAGAATATTAAACGTGCATGTCTATATCCAAACCCTTCTATATGAAAATCAGATTTTGTAAAGGAAATGTATCCAAAACACACAACACATGCCTCCGTGACAACCCAGCAATCACACAGTAACCAAACTTCATGTGAAAATGTAAGCATGGCGATATATCTAAATATGCTTGTTTGTTTGCCAGCTAAATAAAGACACTTCATTTAAAGATAAAGACAGCAGAGTGCTTACAGGCGTTCTTACAGCATGGTTTTGAATTCAGTAATCTCTTCAATGAGCACCTCCCAACCACTGTTTTACTCTGTTAGAGGCTTACAGTAATATAGACATAATCCTGCTTTTTGTCATCTCAACTAGAGATTTATCCTTCAATGCTAAGGTGGATAGTCTTTAAACTTTTTATTTTTTTGGAACATTATAGGTAAAGGCTGCTTTTTTTCCCTCCTCTATCAGCTTGATCATGTAGGATGTGAAAGAAGGACCTTCTGTAAGAACAATGACTAAAATAAGAGGAATTTGGTGTAAAACTGGCGTCAAATCGTATTCCTGGTCAAATACAAAACCCTCTGCTTCATCAGGCTCATACCAACATCAACAATAAACACCTTAAAAAATTCAAACACAAAGCAGTAAAGATTAATGGACTTCAAAGCTCAGAGACGTCGACGCCAGAGAGCTGTACAAAATACATCCAGGATCTATTTATGTATCTCTATCTGTTTATTTATTTAGAGTCAAATAATGACTGATTCAAATTAACATCAATTATTGAGAACCAGTTCTAAAATATCACTTTGTTCCCCCTTACCATGATGTATATAATGTATATATCCCCAGAAAGAATAACCTCAGCCATGAAAAAAAGGAGGGCAAGGAAAGAAATTGAGCATTCTGTCTTCAACTAAATCCGGATTTACTAAAACTGATGGAGCAAAACAGCAACAAGTCTGTCAGGGGGACTGCAAGATCCTCAGACAGATCTTTAAGGTCTTCAGTGACCACAGCCAGTACAGTGTGTGCTGTAAGGTATAGATTCATTGTTGTCCCACAATTGAGCACTGAGGTTTTTGTTTCACGCTAAAGGCAGCGAAGACAAACACAAGAAAAACACACTTCTTTGTCTGTCTATATAAGATTCTTTTAAAAAGGAAATAAATATACAGAAAGAATAATAGACTTCTTGGTCACATTTTATGATAAAAAGGAGCCACACTTAAAAAAAAGGTTTAACTATAACATTATCCAATCAAATGTGTTCTTTTTTTAATTCTGTAGTCAGTTAAGCTGAATTAAAAACAGGAAATAACAAGGTTTGACTCAATTGTTCCCTTATTGTCCGATGTATTTGCTCACATTTTGCTCAGTGTCCTAACTTGTCTTTTCCTTCATTAACAAAGCAAAACAACCACAAACAAACATACAAAAAAAGAAAAAAACAACCAAAGGCAGCAACAATGAAAGCTGTCCAGCCTGGTGTGTCTTCTTGTAGCCACACATTCAGCCCATCAGTATCGTAGCCTACAACCTGAGAGCATCTGTCAATGTGTTGCGTGCCATAATTAGCAGCAACCTTCCCATGCGTCAGAAGACAGTCTGTGTTCGTAAAAAAAACGGTTCTGTCGGTGGCCGAGACTAAAAAGCAGCGGCTGTGGATGTTCAGGAAGACTGTGAATCCAAACCAGGAGCGGGGACGCGATGCCGCTCTCTCTGGGAGGATTTCAGCACCCCCGACAAAAGGAACAGCTCCCCGTGAATCAAAGCAAACACACACTGAATGGAAAGCACTCACCTCCAAGAGCGCAGAGAGAGGTGTAAACAAGCAAGAGGAGCCGCGGAGGGCTACATCCTGAGCCCAGACGTTCCAGCTGCCACATCGTTAAAAGCAAAAAGATTTGTGATGGGCTACAGCCCGGCTGCAGTTCTCAGTCGCTGTGCTGGTCTACATTTTTTCCAGATTTTTTTTTGCCAACGACCAGCTGTTTGTGCATGACGTAATTCAGACGACGACGGGACAGCGCCTCCTCGTTGGCTTTGATTTGACAACCTCAATATGTCGACTTATTTCATTGGACCTCCGGCCCTGTCAGTCCGGGGACAGTGCACACGTAGATTGCAGCACAAGGCTCGTCACATCGCTCGCGTCCGGGGCCACCACACACACACACACACACACACACACACACACACAGAGAGAGAGGCTGCAGCTGCCCCCGGAGGATGCAGCCTCTGCTCCCTCCAAGACCCGGGACAGAAAGTTGGTGGTGGTTGGGGGGGGGGGGGCAGCAATCTGACCTGATCCGATTCTGTTCAGCCCTCTGAACTCAGACACGTGTGTACTCAGAAATAGGGCCGTTGCCGTTGCTCTGTATTATTTGCAACAAAACATATATTTGATTTTGGCTCAAAATGAGAATAAATGATATAAAGGTTGGAATAGTTAAGTTTAGTTTTTTTCATTAATGAAACTGAACTGACAATAAGAGAGAATCAGTATTACTGCAGTTTTGGTATTCAATTGTATTCAAATGGAAAAACAACAACAATACAATTTTCTCCTAAATAACTATGTCAGTGTGCGAAGTATTACCTTTTAAATATATCTCTATATGATGGCACAGTCACTGAAAGAGAGAGGAAAGGATTCTTTTAAGCAAATTATTTTGTCACAATTGTCTCCATCAGACAATAATCCATTCCCCTCCAGGAACTGGACATTAAGCCTGACTCAAATTCTCAGTCATGATTATTTTTAGGCTGCGGGGTGACTTCAACATGAGTCATAATTGTCCATGTAAATCTGTCATAAGGCGAATGAGCTCCTGAATCAGGTTTATTTGAAATAAATGAATCATTATGAATTGGTAGCACATGAACAAAGAACATGTTTCTAGGAGGATAAGTAGCCTATGATAAGTATGCTGAATTTCACATTGTGACAATTCTTTCTTGAACTGCTTTTCGAATGCTTAAAATCAAACTAACCCAACACACAACACACTTTTGTTTCGGGTAAATGATCTGGTAAATTAGTTCAAAGTCTTGTCACCCAATCTAAATAGGCTTTGTTTCATTTAGGCTGCTGACTGCAGAATATGAATTAACCAAATCTCTGTATATCAAGCAAAAAAGTCTGAACAAGTATCACAAAAGCTACATCATAAAGGTCTGCATGACTACTGAGTAACAGGAATATTAAAGAGGAGAAATCCTATTTTCACATGCATGTGAAAAGAAAAGTCCTACATGTTCTCCTTCACAGGATTGTCAGTTAGTTACAGAATAGAGGAAGCAAATTATAAATCAAGAATAAATGCATCTTATTCAACATTGTGGCTTATTATTGTGCAGTTTTGTCCCCGTTTAATTTATTCAGTGCCATCTTATAAGTGTAGTCTAAGTAAAAATCTAATTCAAAATATTAAGTAAAGTGGGGTGACAGTGATTATGGTCAATTACGTGTACCTGACTGGTCTTTAATACATTTTTAAAAATCCTCACTTCAACAAGATCAAGTAAAAATGATAAAGACTGAGATGAGATCAAGACCTGTATGTGTGGAGTACTAATACTGACAATACTCCCTAAAAAATATAGGTACCAGTGTGAGAACTAGTTGGTAGCAGCCCGTTTACACTCAAGTTTTCCTCAAAATTGTAAAGATTGCCAAATCCCCTGGATACCACGACCCACGCATAGCAACCCACTGAGAATGGCTGGCCTTTACTGCAGTAATCAGCACAGCTAGAAATGCAGCTTCACTGCGTCTGATAGAGACAGCCTGTTGTGTACTTATTTAGCTGGAGAAAAAAAAATGTATCCCTATAGTCTATAGACATTTTGAAGTTGCATAACTTATATGCAACTGTCACACACAGACGCTGAATTGATTTCTGGGGAAAGACTTGTGGCCCTCAACCCTCTTGCTTTCAGAAATGTGTGATATTTGGGTCTCTTCTAGTAGCTTCAGCTTCCTGCAATGGTCCAGACATTTAAGTTTGGACATACTGACTGCACATAGCTGTTAATGAGAGTATCTGTCCGTGTGTGCCCGACAATCTGTCCCGAGTGGCTTTTATTCCAGTGTATGCTGGGACAGGCTGTCACCATCTAAGGTGTGAAGTGTTGTACAACTTCAAATCCAAAATATTCAACATCAGAGGTGAAGCTTGCCAGATATTCTGGCCAAACAAAAAGACCACCTCACCCTTCTGTAATAGGGGACCTGGAAGCCATCCAGTGAGTAATTATTACAGCAATTAAGAGGAGTCATTTTCAGCAACAAAGGTTAGATCAGAAAGGTATGATCATAAATTATCTTGGTTACTCTCCATTGATCAATATGTTGGATTTCACAGGCGTATTTTCCTGCTCGGACAAACTTACCTTGAAACACATCCATGAAAACTTTTATGAACCATTGAGTCTCAGTATCTCTGCCAAGTTTTGCTTTTCAGTAAAATTTTAAACTTTTAAAACTGGCTCCTGTGGTTTGGTAATACTTCGCACACTGACATTTGGCGGAAGAGCATGAAGGCATAACCAGCGAACCACATCTAAAAATTGGTGGTAGGAGGTGGTGGAGGATGTGTGCGTGGGTGGCACACACATACTCTCACTCACTCACACACACACACACACAAATCATGGCCTGAGTTATTTCTGCTCTCCCTAAGGTGAGGCTCTCCACGGCTCTAATGCACCAGCCATACAGTCATACAGAGACACATGAAAGGTTTCCAGTTAAGCGTTTTAAGCAGCTGGCTTCATAAGATGACATTCAAACACTGAAATGCAAATCTGCACCAAATCTTTCCCCTAAAAAAAAAGTCCTATATGGAAAAACAAAATGTAACTTGTTGCCAGAGTGAAGTCAAGATGGTCTATACTAATGTGTGAGCATACCAACTGTGTGCAACATGTTCGGTTAAATAGATAAATTGACAAAATGGAAAAGAGACAGAGGGAGTGGAAGAAAGGGTGGCCAGCTGGTAAAGTTAAGCACCCTTCCTCTGTGACTCAGCTTTGACACACAGCATACTCTGCCTGCAGCGTGGCATCTATAAGACCACTTCCTATTCAATCCTGTTGTAACACAATATTTGCACAATTATAAACATGAAGAGGAAACAGTAGTCTGGCTTAGTGTCTCTGGTGGGTGTGCATAAAGAGATAATAGCACTGAACTCGGGCATCTTCAGAAAACATTTCCTCAAAACAGCTCCTCTGTCAATACCAGAACACCACTATGTGTTATGTAAAAGGTCTGAAAAATGTTAACTGTGTTTGTAGTTTGTACTTGTGCTCGTGTGTATACTGTAGTGAGGAAGATATTTATAGCTAACCAGCGCCCCCTTATGAACACTTCTTTCACTCAGATACTCCTCTATCAGGTGTTGGATCACTTGGCAACAGTAATGGTCTTGAATAAAAACGACAGCACCCAAATATTTTCCACATTTTTATATTTAACTATTCACAGAATTTGATTAAAAAAATACCCACCCACAGAAACAGTTTTATAAGGACAGTTGCATTTACACTTGGAGTAGTTACAGATAAGGCACAATGTAACAGTGAAAATGTCCTTTAACAGTATATCATCCAATCACATCCCCATACATCCAAGGTTGTGCAATTCCACTATTGTGATTTTTCTTTTCTAGTGTTTTTCTGTGTTTTGTTACCGTTAATAAATGAAACTACAAGCATAAGTACAGTACATGTCCATCTCTGATGGGGAAAGTCTGAGCTCTACACCATTAAAAACAGACAGAGCATTACATCCTGAACACTCCAAAACGCGTCTTCTTCGTTGGTGCATTCAGCGCTGCACTGAGACTCAGTCCCAAAACCAGACGAGTATCAGCAGGATCAATAATCCCATCATCCCATAGTCTGTAAAAAAGAAAAAGAAAAAAAAAAGTGCATTAATATGCATATTAGCTGTTGTCTGATGCTTTTTGTAATACTTGTGCAGGTCTCGTATCAGTTTCTTTAATAGAGTGTCAAGACGTGTTCCTCTTCTCTGAATAACTCCCACGTTCCTGTTTTAATACACTTGTTGAAGTTTAACATTAATTCTTTTCTACTATTATCTTCACTTTGCTTTTTTCTTTTTGAGTAAACTCATTCAAAGTCAGATTAATAAATTCTATTATCAGTTACCATGATTGGGACGCTTACATACCATAATAATCTAATAATCTAAACCTACAATTGTGGTTTTTATGTGAAAATCTTGCACTTAAATGTTTTTTTGTAGCTCTTAATGTAGGAAATACTGTATCCTATTATGGAATGTTAATATAATTCAGTGTATTGAAAATCATCAACCTCCTCTGGCGAAAAAAAAAAAAAAAAATCACATACAAATCCTTTGATGTTGTTTTGATCCATTCTCACTATTTCTCTACACCAGTAAAAAGGTTGTAACGATTAGTAGATTAGTTGATTAATAATCGACAGGAGATTAATTGCTATCTATTTTGATAAAAGATAATTGTTTGGAGTCATTTCTTAAGAAAAAATTCAAAATTCTCTGATTCCAGCTTCTCAGATGTGGATATTACTGGTTTATGTAGTCTCCTGTGATGGTAAACTGAATATCTTTGGGTTTTGGACTGTTGATGATGAGGACATCATCATGTGCTTTGTGAAACAGTGATCTGTCATTTTTCACCATTTTCTGACATTTTATAGACCAAATGAATCAATTAATCAAGAAAATAATTGACAGATTAATCTATAATGAAAATAATCATTTGTAGCCCTAAATGGTTCGTTGACTTGCACAAATTTGACAAATGCTAACAGGATACCAGAGCCAAATTCAGAAACAAAAACTGGTCATTGTTATCAGTTAGTGTCTTTAATTAAGCCTGATTATTGGTCAATAGAGTCAACAGCAGTTTTGGAAATTTCCTTTTTACCAAACACATCAGTATCTCCATTCTCTGCTAGTATCATCTCTACAATAAATGTGTTAATAGCCTCTATTTATAGACATCCACAGGATCACGGCTGGTGCAGACAAGATTCTTCTTGTTAGACATCTAGCACATTTTAGCATTTTGTCTGTTTGTCTGATCTTGCCTGATGTAGGCCAGAGGACTGAAACTTCATTAGTAAAGTCAGTACAAATGATCGACAGAATGCAGGATGGTTTTTTTTTTTTGTCCTTTCACAGCTATTTAAAATACTTTTGATCTCACCGTATGCACTTTGTGAATCTTCATTATGCTCTTGATAGTTATCACATTTATTGTAAGCCTGAAGTTTTATGTTTCGAAACGTCATTGTTGTGCTGCTATTTTGGTCAGGACACTCCTGTAGAAGTTATATAAAATCTGCCTAATTTAATCATTTGAACTGTCAAAGTGTTGCAAAACACAACCACACAATTTTCCACCATGTGATGTATTGTTTCTTTATAAGAACTACTTATATGATCTAATGGATGCTCTGCTCACACACACCTTGAAAATAAGCCTACAGGGCTAAATGAAAAGAAAGACGGCTCATTTTAAACAAAACAACAGGATGTCGAATCGAGAAGAAATAAATTTGATACAAATGCTAGTGGCTTGTTGGTAAACCACCTCTCACCTCGCACTAGTGCTGAATTGCAATGACATACTGATATTAGAAAAACTTCATAGTTAGTTACAGCCCCTAAGATTGTGAGCGCCTCATTTTGCCTGAGAAATAAAATGCATCATGACCGAACCTCACCTGGCACTGGAGTAGTACGGACTGCCTTCCTCTTCAAACCGCCGCACAATCGGTTCCTTCATGGCAGCCTCTTGCTCTGCTGTGAACTGGAAAAAGTGGTAACAACAAAGGAATTGGTAAGTTTGCCAAAGACAACTGCACAAAGGAAAAAGGTTTACTGTCATGCGCATTTAAACACAAAATGAGGCAATAAGGACTGATGCCAAAGACGTTTCTGAAGGTGTTCTCTGAAGTGTGCAAGGCGTAGAGCAGTGTCATGAAAGCTAGTTTCCTTGGCTTGAAAATGATGAGTCAATCCTTGTGAACATGATGAGAATAACGAAAAATATTGAGTCGATGCAGTAAAGTTTTTTTTCAGGTCTTCCTAGTCTACCGTCATGGATATGAATGAGACACACAAAATATTAAAAATACCACTCAGAATAGCACAACATAATTCAACAGCAACACCAACTACAGCCTCCAAAATGACCATAAAGTTGAATCAACACCTCTCTGAAGCAAAACCTGAACATTATAACCTTTATGAAGGTAGAACTTCTTCTGTATTAGACTGCATTAGTTTTCGCTCAATGTACCTCATAAACTAGAAACTCTGTGGACTTCATCTTGGTTAATTTCTGTTTATCTGTTGGTAGAATAAATGAGTGTTGGGACTTGCTTACTTCATGAATTTTGTTTCCTTGTTTTGCACTGCTGACAACATCATCAAGAAATGTGTTGATTTATAAAGTTCAACTATAATGACAAGTAGAGCAAAGGTGGTAAAAAAAAAAGAGTAAATTAGATTGACATTTGAAATATATTTGAAAATGAACCTCTAATTAGTTTTTGCTACCTTTTCAGTCATTTTTAATGGTGTATACTGTTTCTTAAGCATCACTGATTGAAACGCCTACCATCAGGGCACTGATGTGAGGTGTCATCCTGAAGCTATTAATGTGCTCTTAATACACCCCTAACAGCATACCTGACACAGTTTAATTACAGCCATTTGATGACTGCACTATTCAGGATAAGTCATCAATGTAACATTTAACACTGATATAATTTGATCCTTGTATAAGTGCTATGTCAAACCATTACTGAAAGAAAAGTGTCTTTCATAATGTTTATGCTTTTGGCAGCATATCCACAAAACCTATTTTAAGCCTTTCAACTGAAGCACAGAAGAGATGATTAATGTGAATTGTTACCTCCTTTCCCTCGCGTGCCCGCTGATCCTTGGTAATGGTGGCCAGGACAGTGGCGGCCTGCTCACCGCCCATTACGGAGATTCGAGAATTTGGCCACATGTAGAGGAATCGGGGGCTGTGAACGAGAAAACGGAAGGGTCAGTTTGCTTGTTTTTTCCTCAGCCAGAATAGTCAACAACAACTGAGAACAACAAAAAAGAAATCTGCAGTGATGAGGATCTAATTCCAAGTGATGACGACTACAGCAAAATATGATTTATGAGTGCTTAAGTGGGAAATGTACCACTTGGGTAATATTGAATAATTTAAAAAAAAAAGTCTAGCCAAAGGTGAGCACTAACATAAATATTCTAAAATGCTATCATCTTCATCTGTGCTGTTTTTAAATGTTACAAGAGCATGCATGCCAATATTTATTTTTTTATTTAACTTGTTGGAAAGCAGAAAGGACAAAAACATGAGTGAGACACAGATAAGAAACGTTTAATATAATTCAGTTCTTCAATCTGACAATAGCTTGTTTTCCTACAATGGATGAAAATTCCACTATCTTAAAATGAAAGGTGCACACAATGCTGAAAAAAAATAAGTAAGCAGCCTCTGGCCACAATACAATCAAAACCGTCAGTCACATAATTCTTTGCGTCACGTCATTCCCTCGGAAACAATACAGTCGGGTGATATTTTCCGAACAAACTGACAAATAATAAGTGAAACAAGTGGCAGTCCGACTCAGAAAATCTAAATGGATATTCTGAGAGCCTCTTTTTCTGACATTTAAGAAGGTCACTTTCACCTAGATGTAAAAATTGAAGATCCGAGCTCATATTATTCCACATGCACTGAGCAGCATGCATTAAGAGTATACTTAGTTAATTTTGTAGACTTAAATTATGCACAACTCAGACACAGCTCAATGATCTTTACACTTAGGTAAAAGGTTTTGACCAGACTTCCATTTTGTTCATTTTTTTATGTTACTGGTTATCACAGACTACTTATCAACTCTGGAGTCTTCATACTGTACCTGTAGGCTCTACCGCACATGCCGTAGTTTCCTGCACCGTATGAGCCGCCAATGATAACAGTAATCTTGGGTACATTGGCGCAGGCAACAGCAGTCACCATCTTGGCTCCATCCTTTGCAATTCCTCCTGCTTCATACTCTCTGCCCACCATGAAGCCTGAGAGAGAGAGATGGAAAAGAGAGATTGCAAATAAAAGCTGTGCTGACGTGTATGTCTTTGTGTGTGTTGTCATGGGAGTACATCTAGATGCATTATAATTAAACAATCAATAGATAACACGTAAAACTGAGAACTTGTTGAGAGAAATTCTAAGATCATGTCATAAGATATGGAAATATCATTAATTAAGATATTATCAATTTGACTGGTACTCCATATGACTTTACAGTAATCAACCGAATGCTGTATTTAATACAAGGTTCATTAGGTGTCTAGTATCCCTTAAAACTCAATACTGACATGATGTTTTCACAATTCTTTATCAGCTTAAATTGACTATTTATGATTATTATCCTTGTTTTGTTCACATCTGACCTGAGGTGATGGGTAGAAAACAGAAACTTGCAAGCAGGGGACAAAAAGGACCATAACAGAACAAAATATCAGATAACAATAATCCCAAAACCTCAGATATTAAAGGATAAGGTGGGCAATATATTTTTCTTATTGTTGACAAATCTCATGTGCAGAGCCAAACCAACAATGAATTGATATATTCACAAATATTATGTGTGTATCCAAAGCCTGATATATCTTATTCCTCTGTGCTGTAGACCATTGAGCCACAGTGTTGCACTGGGCGACATGTTCCTTCACCACAAAAGAGTTTTGGGCACATTAGTTTGTTTAGAAACAGCTCCAAAGACTAATATCAGCGCTCAGGAACATACACAGCGGCGTCTGACTTACACAGAACTACTCTCAGGAACCAGAAACCTTGATCACTATTATTAGTCTTTGGAGATGTTTCTTTTTTACCCCCAGAATATTATTTTTGAATATACTCCGCATAGAGCACAGTGTAGGAATATTAACAGATTTTCTTATAAATCCATCAATAACCTTGGAGCCGTTTCTAAATAAACAAACAAGTCACTCTTCGGGGTGAAGTAACATGTGACCCAGTGCAACAGTGTGGCTCACTGATTTGTTTTTAATAGTATTTGGGCAACAGTGGAGGTCTACAGCACAGAGGAATAACATGTATCAGGCTGTGGATGCACACACAATAATTGTAAGTAGGATCAATTCATTGTTGGTTTGGCTCTGCACATCAGCTTCACTGACACTAAGAAAAATATGCCAGCTATATCCTTTAAGAATTCCCACTGACCTGTTATGTTTTGGAGAAAAATAAGTGGAATGTTTCGTTGACAGCACAATTCGATGAAATGCGTCCCCTGAAAAGAAATTAAATATTCAATGAATCCAGTATATTCCTGCCGGTAAAAAAATAACTGTCCAGAGGGAAAAAACACAAACATGTACTTTTCCTATCCTAAAGAACCAGTGTGTAGAATTTAGTGGCATCTAGCAGTGGAGTTGCAGATTGCAACCAACTGAATACCCCTCCAAATGTGTAGAAAAATCTACAGTGGCTGCAAAACTTTGCTTCTTAGTTTCAGGTGATTACACACTAATTAAAACATACTTATGAGTATTATATTCCATTTTTGCCAACAGATCCCCCTTAATCTTACACACTGGTCCTTTAAGTGATGCTATCAAATCTCCCAAGCAATCAGTTTGCTTGAGATCTGGTGACTGAATCAAAGAGCAATGACATAAACTATTCAATAAGTGTGTGTCCTGTGAGCAGTTTGCCTCACCTTAAATCATCATCTTCATCTGAGACGACACCAGTCAGGACAGAAATTTATCAACATGCGAGGAAGGTCGTCTGGCTTCACACTGGCTTTGCATTTTCTAGATTTTACTTTGAATTCGAAAGGAGGTGAATGGCCTTCAGTCTCGCCAGAAAAACGCGCTGCACAACGCAGAGCTGCCAGAATGCCTATTGTACAGGCAAACAAGCACAAAAGACTGTGCACGGTGCAGAGACCCCTCATTTCCATATACTTTGTATTGCTAAATTACTCAGGTGTTTTCTTTATTTTGGCAGTTTCTCTGCTGGCTTTCTTTCAGTGAAGCCACCTGCCTTGCATTGGGAAGTGTAAACAAAGTGGGAAACAATGTGAAAGATGGCTGCCTATTAGAAACCGTCACTTGGTGAAAAAAGGATCCATCAGTTCGCTCCCAAATGTGCACACAACAACAGAAATGTAATCTTTTTTTTCTCTTACCTCTTCTTCTCACAAACACAAATACCAGCAGAGAAGCTTTTAACAACTTAACAGTTAGTATAATAGAAGTCCAGGCATTTCTTAAGTGATGAAAGGGTGTCTCAAAAATGCATCTCGAAATGCAGGTGCACTATTGATTTTTCTTGGATATGCTCTCTGTGCATGTCTGTTCCACATCTGTCTGAAGCACTGTCAGTCCCTTTCGACAGTAACTAATTACACTGATAAGATAACCAATGCTCACACTGTCTCATTGAGACCTCACAGAAAAGTGAATCAAAGAAACCTTTTTTTTTTTCCTTTTCAGGTCGAGCTTGTAATCGAATTCAGAATGCGTTTGAAAAACTTATTAGTCTATAATCACAAATTCATCTCCTCGTCTTTCCTAAGCCTGTGTAAAGTTCAGCTGTGTTCACGGCAGATTGGCTTGCAAATTAAGTGAATTATATTGAATGAAAATTATGATTGTCCCTTGTCCATGGTTTCTAAATGCTACGTTATTACAATACCATTCAGAGTACTCATGAGATAGCACAGACAAGTGCAATTTGAGAGCTTATTGTATGAGGGAACCTCAGCGCCTCGACTGTGAGGGGTCAGAACAAACCATCTACGAAGACTAAAGCTCCCTCAAGAGAGAAATTTTTGGTATTCAGTGATGTAAGCAGCAAATCTCTGTGGAAAATACTATCAGAACTGCCTCAGTATTGTTATAGTCATTGACATTTAGAGAGGCACATTTCCAGTACATTGCTTGGTGCTTTGAAAATTCAGCACAATTGTGAGGCTTAGCTTTTTACTCTTTACACACAGGTGTTGTTTGTATGTTGTCATTGTGTTTGTTCATAAAAATCACAGGATCAAAGCAGTACCATGCACAATCTGAACATTTAGTTCAAATATAGGTAAATTTGAGGTTTTCTAATAACACTGTAGTGATGGTGTGAACAGGCATCATAGCTCCAAACTTTCTGAAGCAAAGGAGCTCAATTTTTACTCAATAAGTTACTGTTTCAATTATCTTTGGGTACAATTTTACCTTTTTCGCAGACTCTGAAAACAAGACTCCGTTGTTGCCGATGATTCCGACAGGGTAACCGAATATTCTTGAAAATCCTGAATGGGTAGATATTGAAAGTCAAATAATTATCAGTCACATAATTATCTGTGCTGTAGACAAAGGAATATATTATTGAATATACCTGTAACAAGAGTGTCTCCATAGAAAGCCTTGAACTCATCAAATTTACTCCCATCTACAATTCTGGCAATGACCTGTAATCAAATGAATAAGACAAAGTTAAAGCCAATAAAAACATGTCAAACAACAGCGACGGCAAGACTTGTATCCTTTTTATTATAAAACAAAATTATGTAATGACACCACTTATGTGTGTTGAATTATTTTTACTAAAGTGATTTAACAATGGCTGGGGCCCTTCTGTATGGAGTTTGCATGTTCTCTCCATGCCTGCGTGGGTTCTCTTCAGGTACTCCAGCTTCCTCCAACAGACCAAAAACATGCAAGTTAGGTTAACCGATGAGTCTAAATTGCCCGCAGGTGTGAATGTGACTATGAATAGTTGTCTGTCTCTATACTATATGTTAGCCCTGTGACTGACTAGCGACCTGTACAGGGTGTTCCCCGCCAGGTGAGATTGGCTCCAGCTCCATTGCAACCCTCTAGAGGATAAGTGGTAAAGAAAATGGATGGATGGATGATTTAACACTGTGCTAAAAAGGCTATTACAGCTGAAAACTCCAGTAAAGTGCGACCAGCCAGTTGATCTTGCATCCTAAATGGAGTGCCAATACTGTTCTACACTACAAACAGTTTGACATTTCTAGAGTTAGCAGTAATTCTTGCTCCCGGGTCCACATCAAGAATCAAAGGCTCAGGCTTTAAACCAAATGAGAACATCTGGCGAGCTGTGCCAGACAAAGCAAAAACAAAGTGATTGAAGCCAGTCGCCCATAGAGGGACTTGACAGCTAAACACTGGTTTAAAGTGCCTTCTTTAGCTGTAAAAGGTTTGCTTCATAATAAATCTTCAAAATCATAAAATCATAAAACAGTGGTACTAAGTCTATATTCTATAGATCTAATTCTCAAGTAGTAATACTGTAACAAATGGGTTTATTTAATGCTCTTCTAAATACACATTAAACAAAAGGACATCATGGAAAAGTTTCATCCAAATCGAGGTCTAAATACTTATCTAAATAGAAGTGGGAGCTCATTGAGTGTTTTATTACTTCAAAAGTGACTCAACCCACCAGAACAGAAAGTCAAGCTGAAAAAAAAAAATCTATATTTAAGTGTTGCCATGTTCAAATCAGACATTTTTTCCTGTCCTTATTTCCGGACAGGAAACCAGACAAATATAGTACCTCTCTGACATCAAAGTTGCGTTTCAGGTTATCTCCAACTATGCCATAGAGTTCATCAGCAGGGAAGAGAGGGGCTTCAGTAGGTTCTGTAGTAACCTGTAAAATATAAAAAACAGACAGAATCCACATCAAGATGTGCTACAGACATCATCCCCTTTTGAACAATAAAATGTGACACTTTATAATGATTGTCATCATTGGACTTGCCTCGATATTTTTCCTGTAGTTGAGGCTTCGCACTGTCTTCCTTGCTAAATGGAGCGCGTGGTTATCGTCTAAAGCATAGTGGTCTGTCACACCTGATTTTCTGTAAAATAAGCAGCAAATCAATCACAGTGAAATGATCACAGCACATAAATCATAACTTAGCAAATAACTATGTACATGGGAGCATGTGTTTCATCGATGCACAGTAAAATAAAAAGAGAAAAAAAGAGAAATGTTAATTGTTTTGTTTTTTTAATAAACTACAATATTTAAAGGGTCTTTTTTACACTGTACACATAATCACATACGTCTATATCGTCATATGATTTTAATACAGGTGATAGCTTATTTCTGTCTGCTTGGATTTGAAAATTCAGTTCAGCCGAATACTCTAATCATGATGTAATAGGCAAGACTCCGAGGTATATTTTATATCAGCTGCTGCCAAGTACAAATATCAGAACATCAGCTTACTGAAGCCCCAGTTTGTGCCCCTCACACAGACCTGCTGGTAGCGTTGGCAAGTCTGATAAGAGTCGGCAGAGAGACGATGTCATGCCACTCAGAGAACCATGGTTATGCAAATAAACAAAAGATTTATTCCTTTTCTGTGGCAGTCAATACAGCACATGGGTCCGCCGATAACTAACTGAGCTTTACAAGATATTCAGGGTTGACGACAGTAACATTAACCACGATAAATAGCAGGGTTGTAGCTCAGCTACAACACAGGTACCACACAGAAACTTTTACAAAGGACCATGAATGTGCTTCTAGTGACTGTCAAAGCTCCAGCGGACTCTCTGTGCTTCCAGCACGGACACGCAGAGTCTGACAGCAGCTGCTCACGGCTGGTTAGCTCTGACTATCAGCTCTACATCGCTATTCATGCTACACTGAGCAGTGGTCAGTCTCACATTGTAGGTAAGTCATTCTGGCCGGTGTCCCCTTAACTCCCGTGTCACACACTATGTACCCAGGAGGCCACGACCCCTACAGTCGTTGTCCTGTGAAGTCCTCTGCTGCATTTTTAAAATATGGTGGGATGGCCGTGTAGTTACTCTTTAAAGCTGCTAATTTGCACCACTGAGCTTTTGTCTATTTTGTTGTACTATAAACTTATTTTCATAAATACTGGGATCTAAGTCAAGTGAAA
The DNA here is from genome assembly GCF_963924715.1 of Thunnus thynnus. Taxonomy (NCBI): domain Eukaryota; kingdom Metazoa; phylum Chordata; class Actinopteri; order Scombriformes; family Scombridae; genus Thunnus; species Thunnus thynnus. The sequence goes on along the minus strand of NC_089518.1, from coordinate 29,332,998 downwards.
AACTTGTCTGTGAAATTACACAATTCAAATAACAGAACAACCTATTGTCTGTGTCAACCCAGGCGTCACTAGAACATTGTGCACTGACTCTAAAATCATATTCAGAATATACATTTTATATAAAAAACAATCTATTTTATTTTAGGGTTAAGGCAGAGATAACAGTATTTCTATGGACTAAATCAGCATTTTAGTAGATGAACAACACTTTCTTGAAAGCAAAAACTTGGGATCACAGACCTATAAATGCAATGTCATGAAGAAATGCTGTCATTACATACTTGCAGTGAAGATCAGCACCACCAAGGTCCTCTGCAGAAACTTCTTCCCCAGTGGCAGCTTTGACCTGTAAATACAAAGGTGCAGAGATTCTCAATAAAAAGGAACAAGCACATTATCCTTGTTATATATTCCATCACTTATGTGCAGTAAACAAACATATTAGTTATTTCTTGACCTTTCTTATCAAAGTAGTTCAAAACTATAGCTTTGCTTACACACCACCAATTGATTAATAGGATTATGAGCCAACATGACTCTATAAAATGTAATATTTTTTCATCCTATTGCCATACAGTTGCAGAAAAAGACAAATTTGCAAACCAGTGGAGGTCCTCCAAGGAAAATGGTTCCTTGCTTCCGCACAATGATGCTTTCATCTGCCATAGCCGGTACATATGCTCCTCCAGCAGTGCAGGAACCCATCACAACTGCAATCTGAAAGAGTGCAGAAACAGAATAAGTCTAGTGGCAGAACATGTTCAGTATTCAGAGTGAATATCTAAGACTGACAAGACATGAAAGATTTCAAATGAATGGGCGATTTATTTGACAGAGCAAGAAACACATTTAAAACCTGCTCACTCTTAGAAAAATTGAGTTTCAAGAAACATTTGTAGTTCTACACCAGTAGAACCAGTAGATAATCTGTTTCAATAATCATTTCTATCATGGTGCATTTCAGCAAATATCTGAATTGTATATGAGATTAAAAATTACGGGGACGGACAGCTGTAATTGTAAATTTTAATGCTGTTATTCAGTGGTAAAATTGGCATTAATAATAAATATGACTAGAAGAAAAAAAAAACGTCCTAAGAAAACAAGATTAGCCTCAAGATGATATTAACATGAATCAATGGGCATTCAATATTGTGAAGTCTGAATATATTCAGGTGTGGTCATCACCTCTAGGTCTTCTTGAGAGATTTGAGTGCAAGACCTGATTTCTCTACAGCACTATCTGCATTTATTAGCTCTCACACAAACAGCCTTGTTTTTTTTTTTTCCTCTCCTTAAACACAAGAGGGGAAGGATGTCTCTTCAGTAGTCAATAGCAAGATGGATTTTGGTTGCCTGCAGACAATGAAAAGATGAATAACCTTAAGCCGTGCAGATCGTTTAAATTTACCATCCCTGCTCTGTCTAATATAATTTTTCAGACAACCTTTTCTGCATTTACTACAAAAACAGGTCCATGTATCGACTTTCCAAAAGGAGACGAGCAAAACATGAAGCCGAGGTGTTTAAGTTCCATTATGCCACTTTAAATGTAAATGCGTTATGTGATCGACATGTGAAATACAATTTACCAACCAAACATCAGCATCACCTGTGCTATCCCCTTTGACGACAGCCTGGCCTGGTTGAAGAAAATGCGTCCAAAGTGATCCCTGTCTGGAAAGACATCTGCTTGTCTGGGTAGATTGGCTCCTCCCGAATCCACTAAAGGAGTCAAGAAGATCAGGATATGTAGAGATGTCACTGATTATTAATTAAACATCTGGCTCCTGGCTCTATTACAGACATTTTATCTTCCCTTTTACGATGAACTGCAGTCTGAAACCCTAAACCAGCTCCTTCTGGGATGCTACAAGTCTACACTAACAAGAAAACCTGTCTCTTTTTCCACAGGGCCCTTTGACTTTGGAACAACTGCAGAGGAGACCTGACTGGCAAAGTTAGTGAATTTAATCACTATGAAAATGTTATGTTGCTCATTTTACTCAGCTACTGATACTCAACATTTCTGTTTAACGAGTTCATGCTGGTGGTGCGGATAAAAAGAGTGTTTTCCCCCCCTTTTGTGGGTATTTTCTTTGTGTTTGTCCAAGTCTATGCAAAATATAAAAAACTCACCTAAGTAAATGCACGGCAAGTGGTTCTGCTGGGCTATTTCTTGTGCACGCAGGTGTTTCTTCACCGTAACTGGGTAGTAGGTTCCCCCTTTGACAGTAGCATCATTTGCAACAATGACACACTCTACCCTGTGAGAAATAAAAAAAAAACAATGAAGATATAAATATGAAGGTAACACTCCATGTAATTATCATAGACTGCTAAATCTGCAGTCAGTTTTGTATCTTCTACCAGCACATATGGAGCATTCAAAATAGCTGATCCTGCGGTGTTAAATCAAGGTTTATAACATAGTCGAAAAATTATCTTTTAAAGTGTTTCTCAGTGTGAGATTCAAAACACCTTGGTTAAATTCAACTCATTGTTATTCATGACAACATTTGTGCGAAACAACTCTCACTATTTTAAAGACTTTTAATAGAGCGACACCCTGGTGAACCTCAAAAGTGTTAAGAGCACTTACCCTGAAACCCGTCCGATACCAGTAATTATTCCACCTGCAGGCACTTCCTCTTTTCCATACAACTCATATGCTGCAAACTGGGATAATTCCAAGAAAGGAGTCCTGCAAGAAAATCAAATCAGGAAATACAATCATGTAATACAGTAATTTGGATGGAGAGAGGATAATGTTCTGGCTTGTACCTTAAAAATACTTTTAAACTTGAAATGTGAAGAGTTTTGTGCACAAAACAAGTGGATTATTTTAGGATTAAAATGACAGCAATGCCTGTTCTCAGTGCACAGGGATGTGTGTGCCCCATGGTTTGTGTAATGACGTCAAACCAGAGCACTACAAATTTTTATGCATCCAGTCTGCTGGGTATGACTCAGCCTTAAATTTTGAATGTGTCAAAAAAAAAAGCAAGGATGGAAGAAGAGGACAGTACCCCGGATCCAAGAGTCTGTCTATACGTTCTCTAGGCAAGAGTTTCCCACGAGAAGTATGAAGTCTTCTGGCTTTTTCTCCCCCACCTGGAACAATAAAAATAAATAACATGTTAACTGAACATTTGAATGCTGATATTCAACTAATTATCCTGTGTTAACTCACAAAAGCTTTCCACTTTATTGTAGTGTATCTGTCCTGAAAATCATTGTTGTGATATGTTATAATCTCATGATATTTAGGAGTATCAGCACTGGACAATCTAAATTAAAGTATAACTGGTAATGGTCACATTCAACTAAGTTAAAGAAGAATGAATTGTTATTGTAGGGCAATGGATTAAGGAGTGGTTTCATATTTTCACATAAAAACTGATCCTTAAAATCTCATTTCTCATTTCCAGCTCTATATTTCTATTCGGGGACTCCACTTGAGTAGCTTTGCAGTTTCACAGTTCAAAAAAATCCTTATTGGTCTTATATTGGCCCTTTATGCACCCCCTCAATTCAGACTCTGTCTGAAAGAGGCCGCTTTAGCTCTTGTCTCTTTAAGGCCCCCCTCCTGATGAGCCTGATTGGTTAGCTTCACGAAGCTGCATCACAGCTGACTTCCGCCAGCTCCGGAGGCTACGTAAACAAACTATAGTAGCAGGATTTCACTTCTTTTTCTCATTCTCCAAATGTCAACTTCTCAAATCCAAATCCACAAGTTGAAGTCAGCTCGACTCAAAAGTAGAAAAAAAACGTTGGAAACCGAGCATTCAGAGAAGTCTGAAGCCTTAGTTTTCTGCTCACATGGATTACTTTTACAAACATTTACCTCATTATTTGAAACTCTGGCCATGTTTAATATGAACATCCAGCATTGTAACATTATATGTATGACAGAAAATAAGGAAAAGCATAATAGGTCCCCTTTAATATCTACTGGTGGCCTCTGAATAGTACAACTGGAACAGATAGTAAGAAAGGGCTTTTATTTAACACTTTTGTCATCCAAATAGCCCAAACTTGGACATTAATTTGAATAGGTGAAATAAAAAAAACACACAGTGATGATTTTCTTTTTAACTTTAGACATCATGAAGAAACTGTGTATAGTGTATAATCTGTCAAGAGTTCAGACCTACCCAGTTTAACCTTCTCTGTCCGGCATTTCAATTCATCAACAAGAACTTGCATTCGCTCATGATTCTCCTGAAAAACAAAAAGAGTTTTTGTTTGTCAAGTGATCAAATGATTTCTACTGATGACAATTAGTGGCAGAAAGCATCACATCCAGAAACTGTTGACTACAATAATTTAACCCAAAGAGAATGGCAGGCAAGTGTTAACGACAGAAATAAGTAATTAATTATCATTTCAATAAAAAAAAAATCATTCAGCCCAAACAGTAATCTGTCACATAGTCAGGTCTGTCAAATACAAACTAAAGTAACCATTGTAACCACTAAAGTGATTTATAAAGGGAATTATATAAAAGAATAGTGCCTTTAACTGAAAACACCTGCAATAACACCCAATCATCACTGAGTTGGACAACATCATAATATTTCCATGACAAAATAGAACAAGTTCTGATTACGGAGCATATTAAATTGTTAAACTTCAGCTTTTAGATGATTTGCAGTAGAGAAGTGTACTACCCTCTCAACACTACATTTGTCAAGGGTAAATAAAAAGGTTGAAGAACATGGCAGCAACAACACTGATTTAATGCAGGACTATCACTTAATAGACCTGTTTATGCTGGTTTGAACAAGTCTCTCTACAAGTTACAAGAATGTGAAGAAAATGTGTCTGTGGTGCCATCAAGTGACACTTTTTGGTGCTGCACAATATCAGTAAAGAAAAAACAATTATGAGATGAGGACACCATGTACCAAGGGTTATAATGATAATTAAAATTTGAATTAAAATTATTACATTATCTCTTAAACTTATCATTTTCCATCTTTAATACCTAAAACACTATGAAAAATCTCATTTGCATTTTTTCTCAAAATGGCATGAATGTTTTTCAAATTACAGCTTTCTGAGTAGGGCTAACTTTATTTTCAGTATCAATTAATCTGACAATTATTTTCTCCATTTATCGGTTTAGTCTATGAAATGTTAAAAAATAGTGGGGAAATTGCATTCACACAATTTTCTTTGAGGACAAGGTGATGTCTTCAATGTGCTTGTTTTGTCTGACTAACAGTCCAAAACCATCAGAGATTCAATTCACTGTCATATATGACAAAGAAAAACAGCAAGAAAAAGTTACATGTGAGAAGCTGCAACCAGAAAATGTTCGGTTGTTGCTTGAAAAATTACTATAAAAAGATTATTTGATTATCAAAACAGTTGCCAATTTTTATATATGACATCATTTCATTATTAATATAGAAGCATCAGTGTGTAAGCAGCAAGTGAAGCTAGTTTGAACTACTTTATTTACATTTAGCTAGTTTAGCCCAGTGGTTCCCAACCTAGGGGTCGGGCCCCTCCAATGGGTCACCAGATAAATCTGAGAGTTGTGAGATGATTAATGGGAGAGGAAAGAGGTAAGAAGCAAAGTTCTGATACACAAATTTGTTTTCAGTTTTTGGACTTTTTCTCTAATCTTTGATTTTTGATGAAATACTGGATCATTTTAACATTTATTGAAATTAAACAATGTGAGAGGTTTAGAGGGAAAAATCACTATTTGGTGGAGTTCTTTACAACTCACAGACTGCTTTTTGTAAGATGTCAAAAGCCAAAAAGGTTGAAAACTACTGGTTTCATCTTCAAAAATGTGTTTTATTTTAAAAGCTTGTTATTGTACTCATTGTGTCAAATCTTCATCTGAAAAGTAACTAAAGCTGTCAAGTTAATGTAGTGGAGTAGAAAGTATAAAGTAGCATAAAATGTAAAGACTCGAATAAAGTACAAGTACCTCAAAACTGTACTTAAGCGCAGTACTTGAGTAAATGTACTTAGTTACCTTCCACCACTGATGATAAAACTTATTAGCAGGGAAAATAGTAAACAGTAGCAATCGTGTGATGCTAGACCTTGACAGAGCACCAAATGAAAGCTCAAGGTTTTGACCTCTTGTGGACACTCAGCTGGCTACCATTGTTGTTTGTACGTGGTTTAGGGACTACATGAATCATATTTTGATGCTTGTCAGTATTGCTATTGTTTCTACAGTTATCTGTCAGGTGTGACCCACCTCACCTATTAGCACAGTTAACGTTAGCAGCAAGTAGAAATGTGGCGTTAACGTTACAGTCTGGCTTGCTGACGTTAGCAACATGCTAACCTACCTGATATTCAGCAGTCTGTTTATCAAGCTGAGAGCCTAGTCGAGCTACTTTATCGGCGTAGTAAGATCTCGTGCAAGCCAAAGGTAGACTCCTGCAACGAAGCAGCCACGGTCTGACCGTCTGTAGAAGCATTTTGCTGCTCACGTCAACCTAAACGTGAAATTTGCAACTGCTAGCTGGCTAGCTAACCTAGCAGTGAGTGATCTTACTCTGTGGTTAATGTTAGTAGACGTGAAGTTCCGCATCGCCACCTGGTGGCTACAGACAATGACTACGTCTGTAGAAATTACAGAAATGTAATGTCAGGAGAGTGCTGAGTTTATCTGAAAATCTTACAGATATCCAACCAGTAACCAAATACATTTAGTGAAATACTGCACTTAAGTACAAATTTGAGGTACTTGTACTTTACTTCAGTATTTCTATTTCATGCGACTTTATACTTCTACTCCACTGCATTTCAGAGGGAAATATTGTACTTTCTACCCTGCTACATTTATTTGTGTTATGCTCTTTGAGCTGCATTAGTGTGTCGAAGATGCTACAAAAATTAAGTGTATTAATTATGAATTTAATTTTTTTTAAAATGACACACTTGTATAATACTAGTAGTAATCTATCCAGTGTACATAAAATTGGCTCCACATTGATGAACTACAACATTAAAATGCTCTTACATATATGTGTTAGTGATACAAACAAACAATATATTATGCTATTATGACAGTCTGCATAATGACTACTTTTACTTTTGATACTTAAAGTACATTTTGCTGATAGTACTTCCATACTTTTACATAGGTAACATTTTGAATTTTAGACACAGTATTTCTACTTTTACTTAAGTAAAGGATCCAAATACTTCTTCCGCCACTGTATCCAGAATTCAAAGAGTGGATTTGATATTTGTTTTCTGAGATGGGACAGAATTGGGGAATAATGTAATGTGTACCATAATATGTTTTAAAATCAATTATAACCAAATTGACCAATTAAAACATAACTGGTGATGTTAAGCCTTTAAATTGTAAATTACAGAGTGGAACGAGAATGGGCATGTCCTGAGGAAAATGCTGCTACCTGATTAGACTGCCAGCTGCTGCTACTGCCATCAGGTTTTTAGGTTGTTACAGAATGTGAAATGTGTGTGTAATTAAGATTTATCATACTGTACTGATATTCACTATTATATTCAATCACAAATGACTCACAAAGACTAGAAGAGTATTTCTATTTTTGCGTCATATGCTACAATAACACCGGAACAGATGCAGAGAAAAGGCCTTGTCTCGTTCAGAAATGGGAACTAAAGTTGGTTTTAAGTGGGAATCAGAGTTGGCTTAAAAGCTTCAAAAAACATCCTTTCTGACCCGAGTGCTTTATTCTGAGGTAGAGTACATTTGGCAGAGTATAGGCTGAAGAGCATTCAAACCTTTTAGTTCATTTAGTTTTAAGAGGCCTTTCTCCTCCAACGCTTCCACCTATTCTGTCAGCGTGCATAGAAATGTCTATGACCTCCACTCAAATGGCTGCTCCTGTTTTCTTAGGAAATATACAATCCTCCACTCTCTGTGTGAACTTAAACCCTCTCACTCATCCAGCTCGCTCTACTTTGCCACGACCCTTGAACCCTTCTCACTGCTGCAGCTGTGAAGAGACAGAATAGATGTAGAGGCATGAAAAGCCTCTTAAAAGTGGAAAAAAAAAATTTAAATAAAATATTTTCATGACAGGGAGTGGAGTGCAGGAAAGTGGTTGACTAGCACACATAGGTTTGATGAAAAAGAAAGAAAGATTGTCCCTTTAGTCATGAAACATATGGAAAATCATGGTATCAAGCAAAGAATTTTGTAAAATATAATCTCACATTTTCAATTGTTTTATGTATTTCTCTCTTGAAACTTTTGGTTTGATCATATATGGCAACAAAGATGTGATATGGTGTTATTGGCTGTATGGCTGTACTCTGACAGCAATAGCAATTTCACCCCAGCTGACCTCAAAACTGTTGCCCAGCAGTCCATTTTATTCAGCATAAGTGTAAAAATCTTTAGACTGACTACTGATATCCTATACAAATCAACTAAATGCCTTGTCTGTTAGGACATATGAGCAAAGGCCAAGGGTTTCCAGTCCCTTTTTTAAATAAGGAATAGTTTAAACTGGTTTGTATGACAATGGAAGAAAAGGATAACATAAAAAATTAATCTAGACATCATACTTCCTAATTCCAATATATTGATAATCCAACAAAGATAGTCTAACTTCAAACACAAGTATTGTCTAAACATACTAATGAAATGATAACTTAACCACTACTGACACTTACAGTCAATAATGAATCACAAGTTACCAAAGCTAACAATGCATCTTAAACTATCAGACAAAGGAAACTTACATATCATATCCACAGTTCAAACTAATGATGGTTAAGGACAGCCAGTTTTTTCGTTTCAAGAGGAAAGAGGAATTTTAGAACTTTTTCAATTAAAAAAAGGTTTGTAAAAAAAAACATATCTATATTTCTCAAATTAAGGAATCATAAAAGGTAGAATTTTAGTATCCACACCAAAACTCAGAAACAAAAACGTGTCTTTCGAGGGTCTAGAGGGTGATATCTGAAGTCTGAGAAAATAAGCCTGATGATGTTATCTTTACATGTCTCTCACAAGTCCCCTAACTTTATGGGAGTGCCAGAGGAGTGCCTCTTTGACTAAATTTAAAAAAAAAGCACAATATCCATATTAACAAACATTCATAGCTGGTTTGGGTTGAAATGTGCACAGAAAAATCTTCTTCAGACTTTTTTCTCAGATGCAGGTTGCTGAGCAATAAAATGTTCAAGTGTCACTCACTCTCAGTCATACAGACACACACACTCTCTCTTACACACACACACACACACACATATACACACATACACACACGGTGACTGATTCCTCTCCTGTCTTAATACAAGCTGAGCTGAAATCTCTCATCCTTCCCTTTTTAGAAAGAGATAATGATGCTCGTTTCACAGCTCAAAGAAGTCATTAATCTGTGACACAGCCTTGAATGTAGGATATCAAAGCGCTGCAGAGTGCACCCCCCTCCCGCCCACTAACGGGCACAACCTCGTTAAGACGGCAGAGACATGAATTAATCATCAGTCCACCCTGTAACAGGGCAGGAAATTGTTAGCAGCATCAGTTGTTGCGAGAAATGTCCCTTTGAATCGCTTGAAAGTATAAAGCTCCTTACAAATCTTTCATCTCATTACAGGATCACCGTCAAATTTACTCCACCAGATAAGCTGATGGACGCGCTCCCTGTACCCTGATCCAATCTTTTTCACAGATGTGATGGGACTGACGAGGTGAAAAATGGAAGGGGGTGAAAATTAGTAAGTCAGATATGACAAGGACACATTTGTGTGAGTTTAAAAGCAATACAAGGCCTTAAAAGAGGATACTATGAGCCTCATAACTGTGATATAATCTCATTAAAAATACACTAAAGTACAACCTGAATACATAGCATACCTGGTCTTCCAAATACCAAAGGAAAAAATTCTACATTCACATGAATTTCCTTTTATGGAAGTCACATCTTCCAGTGCAGTAAGACACATTTCTGCTGCACTGGGAACATTGTTTCTTTTATATTTTTGGTGGGGACAGACCTTCATCCTAGCGTGCATTAATGTGAATAGGTGGACAGAAATGCTAGCATGGTGACAAGACCTCACCTTATAACCTTATTGTCTTGCTTGTTAGTTGTTTGTTTATTTGCTGGTCCTCTGTGTGGTTGGAGCATATTAGCCTCAGGTTTCTATTACTCTATTATGATGTTAAAGCAGAGGTTTCTCTGATCATGAGTTATAAGGTAATGTCTTGTGCCTGCAGGGCATATAAAGTTGTCTGTCATGTGCTAATAGAGTATAAAGGCCAGTTATTATGATAGATAGATGATAGACGCATCCATGTTCATTATTTAAGTGGAAAAAATCCTGGCATTTCCGGAGGTAATTGTCTCTTTTGTGCAGCATCTTCAAGAGAATAACAGACAGGAGATACACAGCAGCGTCTTGTCTCCGGGGATTTTGTGTATCCCATCAAAAGCATGACCAGTGATTGTATGTTCAGCTGAGGTTTTATGATCAAAGCACAGCAGACACTGGAAAGGAATGATGTTGTTCACTTACCTCCCCATTCCTGTTACCAGGTGTTGAGGTTTCCTTAAAAGAAATCTCCTAGCAACTATGCCTGGTGCTGTAGAAGAAGAAAGACCACTTTTATAGAGTGGTCATAGGAGGGCAAGAATGTTCTGCTAAAATGGACAAAAAAAATGTGTTTTAATTGGTGATGAAGTAGTATCTAAAATGTTTTATTTTAGATTATTGGTTCCTCTTTGGTTGAAGGTGCCAAGTCAGCTGGTATTTGGTGTTTGGGTGATTATCTGCAGTTTGTCAGTTAGTCCACTACTGTGGTCCAGACTCAAAGATCCTCTCTAGACATATTTTAAGACAATAAAATCCTCTGCTTGCAATAATAAATTGTGTCTGGCATGTTTTTTCCACAAAATAATGTTTAGTTAGCATGTCACCAGTCCTTAAAATGACCTACTGCTACTGCAGCCTACTGCTTGAAAAATCAAGAATTTATGAAAATATGTTGGATGTCTCCCACTTCCCTGAAAAGTCCAATCTAAGTGTATATGCACTGGAGGGATCAAGTTACCACATCTGGCCCTTGATTGGCTCCAAACTAGTTGTGGTGACACAAATCATGCTCATAGGCCGCCCCTTAAACTCAGATTTAAGGTGTGCACAGAGAAAACTTACCATTGAAAACAGCCTTCTAGAGCACATACATACATCATTCTGCACAGTGGAGCTCAAACATCCAACTGAAGTAACAAAAAGCATTTTTGAGTGAAGGGAGATTTAAAATACCTTTTGATGGACATGAGATTTTGTACAAATATTCATGATGCCCACAGGATGGATCCTAATGACTTGGTAATCCCCTGACTCTTCCGCTAGCGCCACCATGAGGTTGACATCTTTAGTTTTTAGTGAAATATGACATCTATTGAATGAATTGTCATGTCTTGTCTTGGTACAGATGCCCCCCTCAGGATGAATTGGAACAACTTTGGAGATCCCCTGACTTTCCATATAGCACCATCATCAGTTCAAATTTTTAGTTTGTCCAATACTTACAAAACTAATAGAATACAGTACCTGCAAAACTACTTTTTCCTATCAGTTGTAGCCTGCTATGTGAGCTAATTAGCAAGCATTAGCATGCCACTAAGATTGCAAACATTATATCTGCCAAACATGAGCATTAGTATTTTCATTTTGAGCATGTCATCTTGCTGACGTAAGCATTTAGCGCAAAAACACTGCTGTGCTATTCCTAAGCCTGCAGCCTCACAGACCCGCTAGTCTTCTTAACTTCCTGCAATGAAAATATTCACTCTGTTGCACCCAGAGTCCAAGAGCTTCCTGAGTGTGCCGAAGCAGTGAATTAATTAAGAGCAATTCTGACAGTGCTTTGAAGTTAGTAGAGTATTGTAATGGTTCTGTAAAGTGGTACTTTACAAACATACCACCAGCAGACTGTTGGGTCCCCAATGTGGACATGAGGGTCTGTAAAAGGACAATAAATATGACAATGGTGGCTGTGAACTAGCATAATTTTAACATCCAAGTGTGAAGTCTCTGTGAAGCAAAAATAATGGTATCCTTGGAGCTTTATGAGCCAATTGTACCACAACATGACGCAACATGTGCAAACTATTAAACACTGTCTTGCTATTGTGTGGCCTGTTTGTTTAATCCAACTTCTATGTCTGTCAGGAAAGTGGGCAATTTGCAACCTGCAAGAGCTCTTAATATAAAATGCTGAAGTAGGGTGGCTCATTCCCACATTGCATCCCCACCTTTCCTCCTTCTCTCCCACTTTTGGCTGTTTGAAGTGCTAGTTGGAGAGCTGTAACAGGAGTATCATTCACTGTAATGGTGGAGCGTCCTCCTCCACAGCCCTCACTTAGATCACTTAATCCACTTCAACAGTCCGGCGCTGTGCTCTACATGAACACAGCACGTTCACAATGGGAGGTTAGACAGAGACTAGCACTGACCTGTCAGCTTGCACTAAAATGCCACACTAAAACACTTGAAACCCTTGTTTCCCTTCTCACTTAATATGGATGTGGAGTATGCCTGCCACACACCACGAGTCAAAAACTAGAGCTTTTCTGGCAAAAAAGTTTGTCACACTATACTTTCAAGAGGACACAGAGGATTTATAGCAATAATTATTGTGTTATTAATATCATCCACTACTGGTACTACTCACTGTATTCTATCTCTACATGTGTGGATACAGATACTGTGGATACTGTATGTGGCCTGTTGATTCAGTCAAGTATCGACTCTGTTTGGGCAAAGGAAGGATTCAGAGGCAGATTGCAGGTTTAGAAGTTCAAAAGTAGGTTAGAGTAGGCAAGAGAAGAGTGTTTCAGTAGATTTAGTATTTAGTCAAGGGGCCATAAAGTAACAAAAAACCAAAGGACAAACTAAAAGCTATTGTTCTGGTTGTTTTGCTGGGAGTTTTTTTTTTCAAGGGCAGAGTATATTGAAGAGACATGAAGAGCCAGAGCTCAATGGAATAACCTTAAATGCTAAATTAATGCCTGCTGTGGCTGACTGCAGGTCTGTCCAGTGTACTGGTGCAATAGCATTAGGTTGTTAAGGAGAATATTAGAATATTAATGCTCTGAGCGCACATAGAAAAGAGGCAGGTTGATAATGAGTCCATTAACAGGTTGTAATACACAGAGGAGTGAAATGAGGGCTGAAATATGTAAAGAACATTGGATAAGTCAAGTGTTCTGTCATGAACGTTTAATATCATTCTGCAGAAAGGACTGAATTTGCTACTGCTGACTGTAGGTAAACCTGTGTCTTAAGTCCATCTCACCCACACTTGCCCATTTTTCATCTCTGCTATCAAATGCCATGGATAATCTTCAAAGATACAGAAAATTCCTCTTTAATGCACACTGTAACACCATGGAGGAGAGACAAGGTCACTTTCTTCAGCTGGGCAGGTAGAGAGGAGTCAAAAGATACTTCCAAACAAAATATTTTTCAGCATTGTTGCAGAACTTTGTAATATTGCAGCCACCATAAATTTATGCAAGAACCTTGCCACTTTCTCTCATTGTGTAGTCTTTATGCAAATACTGTTTGGTTTATTTGAGTATCTTCATTATAATTAATTGCATTATTAACTAAATAATGAAAATATGACATGAGATGGAACAATGAACAAGCCTCACACCAAATATTCCACACAATAATTTAATAAAATCAACCACAGACTAGAAAAAAGAGAGCAAAGGCATTTTGTATTGAAGAGAAAAAAAAGCTCAACTAGCAACAGGAAGTTTCTTTCCACTGTAAGCTTGAATTATTACATGTTTACAGTAAATTCATAATACCTTCATGAGTTCAGTCAAGCTAAATGCTCTACACATCGTTGTTTATAACATCCTTTCTGTATCAGGTCACGTTAGCCAGCTAACTTGTAGCAATCAGATGAGACGGGTAACATTCAGGTTTGACTTTTGACATTAGCACGACTATAACCAAAGTGTATTTTAAATTTTTTCCCTTGCACAGTATCTGATACAGTACAAAAGGTGCCACCAGATTTTGACTCATTCAAGAGCACAAAGCACAGCTGAGCAGTCAGTGACAGCAAGGTGAATGGATCGTCATTTTAATTTCAAAGCGTAGCTGACGGCAGCAAACACAGAAATGTTTCAGATTTAAAAAGAAAACACAGGATCAGGCAAACACGGTAAAAAACGAAACACTATCATGACCGGTCCTTCAGAATGCACAATATCACTGTGCGCGGCTGTCAAAAAAATCCCATAAATATCAGTCATACTAGTATATTCTTTTTCTCCTTCTCACTTTTTCTCTTCAGAGGTGGCTGAACTACAAAATGAGCCTATTCATTCACACCAGTGCAGTTAGTATCAGTAGTTTCTTCAATCCTGTCACATACATATTTGTACATATTGTGACATATGTGTCATGTCCCATTAAACTGATAAAAATTAATGTGCCACAACAACTTCAGCATTACTTCAACAGAGATCTGCTCGTACCACACTTGCAAAGAACGATTAATATTCAAGAAAATAATAAAAAGTCAGGTTCTCTTGGCATTTAGTTAGAAAAAAACTTCTCTTTCCAGTGCAATACAGTATCAAACTTACTCAAAAAATTGATCTAATGTACATTGTTTTTCTGCTTTAAGAGGTGCTCAAAAACTTAGAGAGGAGTTATACCTGTATGTTTCCCAGGATGGCACAAACTGATTTGTTCAGATCTCAATATTAATATTTAAGTTATTTAAGCATAGGTACGTCTATGTCAGGCAGCACCGCTCGCTTCATCCGTTTTAAGTTTAAGTGTAATCCAGGAAACCATTAAACAAATTTTTTGCCATGTTTGTTCAATCATTTAATCTTTTATAAGGCAGTCATTATTGAGAGAAGGTGCTACTGTGAAAGGTAAAATAAGAAAGTACTGCATTAAAGTCACTGAAATAGGCTACAGGCTATATCACCTCATTGTTACAGGACAACTCGTGATTATAGTACAGTAGTAATCATTACTGTACATACAAACCTCCCTCTGTTCATTTCTGCCTTCTTTTCCTTCTCCGTTTGCAGGCTGAGGATGTATTTTTGTGCTCAGGGGCCCTAAAACTGAAAGTTAACGCTATAATATGCAGCTTCTGGGATTAATACACCTTATATTTTGTTAATCAGTCTCTGTCCATTTACAGTTCTGTTGTTACATTTCTAAATCATTCAGTTGGTCTGAGATTTACCTTTCAGTGTTGCAAAATTATGGATCCCATGAGTGTTATGGGAAGGTTAACCAGAAAGTTGGCTTCAGGCTTAACATTCAAAGTAGTTATGAGCCTCCAGATATAGTTACATGTTTAAATGGCTTGGAAGGTTGGCATTAGGTGAGGGTGGTTATAGTTACGTTAAGAATTTAAGAGTGAAGGACATCTCTGCCAATACCTTCTGTGGGATCCATAAGATGTGCACGGTAGTGTTTTACTGTGTGTCTTCCTGTGGATGAGTGTCATTTGGGCATGTAGCTATGTAGCAGAAACGCAACAAGAGCCAAGTTTGAAAGCAGAAAGAAAAGTAAAGCAAAGAATAACAACTCTTAAATGGCACAATGCAGCTATCAAAAACAAACAGCGGTAGCCATGGTATTGTGTTTCACGTGCATGTTTTCAGCAAAGCAGGCAAAACAAAGAAGTTTGGTTCAGATTATAGCATGTTAAAGTGGACAACAGATAATGGATAAAAAACAGGTCTGGATAATGTGGGTTACAGTCTATATTAATCTGCTGATAATTAATCTTTCAAATGAAATCCGTCCTCAAATGCTGCAAGATGTGAACACTGAAAAACAGTTTTCATTTCTAAAATCATTCCAAGACAAGAGTCTGTCACGTTTCAGCTCTCTGTGTAGTTGAACACTCAGCAGGACGAAATGAAGTCAGAAGCGTAGCGGCATAAAGGCACTGTGTTATTTCTACAAGCCAACAGAAGTAAATCCAAGAGAAATCACGAACATATCGCTGACCACTTGTTTTTTTTAGAGAAATGTCAAAAGGTCCAAACAGAAAATCCAGGCAGGAAATGGAGGGCTGGTTGACCTCCCAACACCAATTGAACAGTTTTACTGTTATCTGCCAGAGAAAATCCAGTGAGCATCCAGTGGAGTCTGAGCTGAAGGGGCAGAACCAAGTGCAAAGGTCAGTCAGTAGTGAGGGCACTGAGGGCAATCTTGTTAGTTTGTTAAACGCGTACAGGGTAGAAACACACACACACACACACACACACACACAGACTGAGCTCACATCTTACTCAGAAGTTGAATTTTGAGAGCAGATGACGAAAATAGATAAAAACAATTATGAAGCACGTAGATAGAAAGTAAATATTGGAGGTAATAGGCACAATTTGCATTTAAAGGAATAGTTCAATGGGAACAAAAAAGTGAACAAATGTCAATTTGCCATTTTACAAGGCGTGTGTCCCCCTGCATCCAATCCAAGCTAAGCTAACTGTCTCTAGCTTCCTTCTCTTCCAACTCTGTCAGCTAGAAATTATGTTCATATATTACTAAATTGCAACAGCAAATACTGTCTGTTTTGCTAGAAATGTAATGCTGGCTGAATTACATTTTCTCTCATCATAATGAGAAAATGTTGTTAATTAATGTTGATACTGAACATACAGTGTGAGTGAAATGTTAAGTGATAACGTAGTTCTTTTTTTTCCCGAGCTAAATATCTGATCTTGAAGTACTTGTAGTAGTAACTATAGCAATATTAAACATTTTATGGTTATGTTTAGGCACTGGCAGCACTTGGTTAAGGTTAGGGAAAGATGGTCTTGATGAAGAAAAAACTCCACAGTGACTAATGAAAACGACAATCTTTCACTAATCAAAGTGCTTTTGTTGCCTAAACATAACTGCATGTGGAACTCGGGATGTGAACCCATTTCTGGTGTCACAGTCCTGTGTCTTCTACACTCACCATCCACACCAACCTCCTATCTCCAACTTCAGAGAGATATATCCTTGTAAAGCTTAATGTGTTTGAAAAAACGTTGCCTGTGAACATTATCCAGGCAGCTATTACGTTGCCCCAATGCAACATAATTGGGAAAACAATTTAGTAGTATATAAATGTAATTTCTAGCAGACAGGTTCTCTTCTAACTCTAGGCAAGAAAACAAATATGCACATTTCCCAGAAAGTCACACTATTCCTTTAAGAACAATGCCAATTGAGCTAATTGTCATTACTATCACTATGTCAAGGTGTATTGACATGAGATGGTAATGCCATTTGTAGATAGGCTGGTACTGTATGAGCAACCATCCACAGAAAGTACCACTATACTCAGCATGAATTTGATATGAAAAGAAACAGTGATAATTTTTTCATACGTGGAAGGCAGATTTTTTTACACAATTGGCCCCAAACAAACAAAAAATGAATGAACTATTATAATAAAAAAAGGCAAATTTGGTATGAGGTATAAACATATAGTGCATGAAGGCAAGAACGAGAACTTATATATGAAAAAAACCACAATATTGCCTCAGGAGTGCAATCAAAATGCAAAAAGATGCCAATTTTATGCAAATGTCCACAGGTGGTTGTTTTTTAATAAAGCCTCTGATATATTTGCTTTGAACTACGTGTTTGCATGTGCATGATGGCTACCCCCCACATATCCCCGTGTTGGATGTGCACGTCTTCACCATTTTTATTTATATTTATGTTGTAAAAATTCCACAGTTCTCGAGGAAGATATTCTGGTATGAGCCGGGATTGATTTTGCCCTGATGTATTTTTTAAAGAGGACATAACATGCACATTTCCAAGTCTAAATTTATGTTTTGGGCATCTGCTGGTACATCTTTTCATGACTTACAGTTTCAAAAACTCCTTATTTATCCTATACTGGCTCTTTATGCAGTACCTCAGTTCAGCCTCTGTCTGAAACAGGCCATTTTAGCATCTGTCTCTTTAAGGCCCTCCTCCCGATGAGCCCACTCTGTTCTGATTGGTCAGCTCCCAGAAGCTGCCCCTTTGCAGACTTCCATCAGCTCCGTAAACAAACAGTAGTAGCAGGATTTCACTACTTTTTTCTCATTTTTCACTCAAAATGTCAATTTCTCAAATACATCCGTACATATTTGAGCCCGAATCAGATCCATGAACAAGGCAACAACAACCCATGGAACAACCTTAGCGACAAAGACTACCAACGGACTGCCGTTTGCAGGCGCGCACAAACAATCTGAGAGCAGTCAGATGGGGAAGTAGAGGTAACTCCGCAAACGAAGCGTTTGGGGCAGGTTGAAGGCTGGCTTTTGACTTGAAGGTGGTATTTTTACATACGTTCACCTCAAGTTTTGGAACTTTGACCATGTTTAGATAAACATCCTACATCATAACACTATATAAATGACAGAAAATCACAAAAAGCATGTTATGTCCCCTTTAAGCATCCAGGTACATACAGATTAGACTACATAGGCTAGTATGGGAGCAATAATGCTGCTTGTCTATGCATACCCATTAGTAAAAAGCACGTATATCAGAGGCTTAAAAGCGTTACATAGAGGGAATGTTATTTGGGCAATGCTGTAACAACAGCATCCACTCCAGACTTAGTGCATATGGACATTCACTCTTCTCACATCAACAAAAAGACACTGATTAAAAAAAAAAAATCTCTGTGCTTGGTTCTGCTTGGTTTTGATCCATGACTAGCCAAGAAGTCAAACGGTCACGATCCAGAAAATGTTTGGTTTGTTCCATCGAAATCCATTTTATACACATTAAAAATTGTACATAGGGATGGAGGCATCACAGAGTGCCTGGATGGGAAGATGGCCTTGTTGTTTTATGACTCCAGCCCTGTTAGTAGATGACCTCGTAGACAGTCGCTTTCTTATCTCCTGAGCCAGTCACAATGTACTTATCATCTATGGAGATGTCGCAGCTCAGCACCGAAGATGACTCCTTTGACTGTAAGGGGAATAAAAAGATGTGTGAAAATGTAAAAAGTGCTTTTGAGGCTCATGAAAAAGCCAAGCGGGATGAAAGCCATGTGTGTAACAGAGAGGTGTTGAACAGAAGACTTGACATGATTGATCCACAAAACCTGTAATATCGTGGGTTTGACACTATATTTTAAGCCCCCTGGCCTCTTTGCTGCATGTAATTTATGTAATTTGCTCTTCCACAGTTACCTGGAATATGCTGGCTCCGTACGGGGTTCTCCATGCGTTGAGCAGATTGTCTTTTCCTGTGCTCACAAACCACTTCCCTGTACAGGATGGCAAACTACATTAGGCCACATCAAGAACAAACGTTTGCCCCAAATTTTTAACACACCTCAACTGCCCCAGTGACTCAGATATAGCAGATAACCCTCAGTCACAAATTGAAGCATTCAGTGAAGAAAGCTCTGACAAAGAAGTAACTGCAAAAAAAAAGGTGAAAAAAGGGTGAGCAGGTGCTGAGAGGCGGAATAAGATGTTGTGCCTCATATCTACCTTTATACTGAGGTTGGAAACATTTTCACCAAGTAATTTGGAAAAATCCTTGAACACTGCATTTCCAACTGAGCATCAGCTGCTCATTTTCACCAGTAGAGGGCGAATTTATCCAGATTGATAAATACAAAAATACACTGCTCAAATCCTGAGTGTGGCCAGCATTGCTGTGTTTCATAACTAAACAGTATTTTATAGCTAAAACACTCAAAAATCATTTTAGTGCAGAGATTATTTCCAACCATCTATTGATTATTCACAATACAGTACTGTATTGACAGACTGGTAACTTCAAGATAAATTAAATGATTACAATGCAAACACCAAAATAATCTATTTGTTACTGCCAATAATTCAGACCGCTGCTCCAACAGTTTAACTGAAACTACATTATTTGATACCGGCTTTATTCAACAGTTTTAACCAACCCTAATAAAAAGTAATTACTGGTTTGAATTTATATTTGCTATAGATTGGTACAGCATGATTTCTTGCTGTATAGCACCTTCCTCTGCAAACAATGTCCGTAACACAAACCTGCCGCATGTAGTCACATATTATCAAAGGATACGTTCACAGTTTTTCTAGTATGTCTTAAAACAACAATCAGGTGCCCCAAATGAACATTGAAACAGGTTTTTCTTGCTGTAATCATTAGAAGATCCCCTCCAAATGTATTTACCATGTAAGAGATAGGGGCCAAAATCCAGTCCTTGTTTTGAACAAAAATGTATTTAAGAGTTTATCTGAAGATAATATCAGGATTCAGATGTCTGATTTAATCAAATAAAGTGGATAGCTTCCACAGTTAGTCTTTTTGGTATAAAA
Organism: Thunnus thynnus; assembly: GCF_963924715.1. NCBI lineage: Eukaryota > Metazoa > Chordata > Actinopteri > Scombriformes > Scombridae > Thunnus > Thunnus thynnus. The sequence continues at coordinate 29,312,668 of NC_089518.1, read as the reverse complement.
TTCCCTCTTTGTGTCTTGACGGACAGTGTTTTCCTGTTCAGCTGCAGTGGAAGGATCATTCTGGCTCTAAAAAGACAGTAACTTTGTAAGATATTGATTGGATTTGACTCATTTGGATGTATGAAGCATCATATTAGCTTTGAATAAGCTTTTAAATACATTTTTGCAGAGAAGGGGGACTGTGGATTTTGTTCCCTATCACGCACATTGACAGTGCATTATGAATGGTCAGTATGGAATTAATACAGCAAGAAAAACATGCATCAGTGTTCGTTTGGGCACCTGACTATTGTTTTAGGATAGACTTGAAAAAATGTGAACCTGTCTTTTAAGAGTTTCCATGTAGCACTGTAATCCTATAACAATATGAATACATATATATATATCCTGCAATAATATCATTCAACATAATTAATGTTAAAGTGTATCATAAACAGTTCTCATCAGTTCATTGCAAATTTGACAAACAAGCTAATGTCCCAAAGATATTCTGTAATTTCCTTTCTTCAAGATCTTTTCAAAAAATAGTGTTAAGAACATTTTTTTAAGACAAAATCATCTTAGTAGATTCATTAATTCTTACCACAGTGGGCAAATCTGAGTGAGAGCACACAGCTTTCATGTAGGTGGAGCTGGTACTTGTCAGGTTTGGTGACATGTAGGACCTCCACGTTACTGTTCTCCATCCCCACTGCCAGCCACTCGCCCGTTGGACAGTATCCCAGTGAGAAGATCTGCAGTGAAACCCAACCGACACATTTTTAATGATAGTCTTATCGCTTAGTTCATGCAAGTATTATACATAATCATCTCTTATATCAGGGTAGGGATTTTTCAGAGCATGGAGATTTTGTGCTTGTATGTGGGGGTGGGCACCCATATTAACATATCTATGAATGTTGGCAAAAGCCCACTGTATGCTTTTCAACACCACCATAAACATTTCAGTCCCTGATGTACTAATCTGTCAAAACAGATGGCTGTTTCAGTTTCTTAAATCTTATTAAGTTTGCAACAGTCCTGCAAGCGCTGGCAGAAGCGCTGCTGGAGAAAGCAATTATACTTCATGAAAATGAGGTGGGTGAATGATTTAGTCAATTCTCATTTTTGAATCAAATCTCAAAAATATTCTTTCCAGATGATGACGACCAAAAAAAAAAAAAGGATACTGGGCATGAACCTGATAGCTTGATAAACCTGGTAAACATAAAAGTATTTTTTCTTTGCCAAACCAGTTTTGAGAGATACTGTTGAATGTTATAAGCAAACTATCTGCCATGTCTCTCCCTGTCTTTCCTGCTCTCTCTGAGCTCTCTTTAAAGCACACTCATCTCCTCCTGTGCACACTGGGATTGTGAAATGGGTCTTTTCAGGAAAATTGCAGTAATGGACTATTATTGCTGCTCTTCTCTTTACCTGAAAAAACTCAATTCTAACTGCCAGTATTATTAGTGTTAAAGGTACTAGAACACCGCAGCTCAGCCTGGCCTCCATCGTGGGTTATATGTTCTGAACTGAGCTTGTAAATTACTGCAATATGACAGAGCCTGAGAGCGTAATCACACAAACTGCAAATGGCTGTGACTTTTTCTATGATGTGCAATTTTTATCATTTTCTGAATTCTACTTTATCCACCAAATAATAATAAAAAAAACTATGCAAAACCAAACCTTTTGATCACACAACTTACACCTGCAAACTACTGGATGAACTGAACAAATTCCATATTATAGCTATACAAACTACTAGTAGACAATTATCTATACAGACATTTACCAGACATGCAATGTCAAACAATTGCAAAGTATGGCAAATTACACCTTGTGATAGTTGTGGGTGTTGTTGCAGCTCTAATAGACAGCCTGTGACTACCTGTGAGGTGAAGTCGTGCTGCTGCAGCTGCCGTCCCTCTCTCAGGTCCCAGGACCGGACGGTGTTATCCAGACCTCCAGTCCAAAGCTTGGTCCCATCGTTAGAGATGTCTATACAGCTGGCTCCGTCGGTGTGGCCTTGGAACTGCCTGCAGACAGACACAGTGTCACACAAACCCTCACCCAACAATAGACAGTGTTCACCAAATCAGAGGATGCCATATCAACATTTTTATCTAAATGTAAAAATCTTATGACATCAAATTATATATACTAATATAGCAATATAATATTGATTTCAGGCAGTTCAGCAGTATGCCAGTTTACATAATTTCAAGGGTTTTATTTGTTTGCATGAGTTGAAATCAAACAAAGGACATTAACTAACTTATACTGTATAATGAGCAAAGAGAGGATGAAAAAAACCCAAGAGGGGCTCATTAATTACATCCAGTAATAAAACAATATTTATAATGCCAAAGATACACACAGTTAATGTATACAGAAGTGATTTTTTGTATTTTTTCAGATTTTCTGTTCTGTGCAAAAGTTTTAGGCACTTTAGATCTTTAGATTCCTATCCATGATGCAATATGATCAGTCTGATTGGTCCCAAATTTATTCTACAGCATGACAATGACCCCAAACATACAGCCAGAGTCATAAGAACTATTTTGATTGACAAGAGGAACAGAGAGTCCTGCAACAGATGAAATGCCCCCCACAGAGCCCCGATCACAACATCATCTAGTCAGTGTGGGATTACATGAAGAGACAGAAGCAGCTGAGACATCCTAAATCCAGTGCCTTACTTGTATGAAATTTTACTGTCCAGTGATAACCAAACCTTCACAAGTCCCACTGCCCAGCTCCATACCTAACCAGAGTCTGGTTGTGAAGATCCCAGACGGCTATGTTTCCATCGGAGCAGCAGGAAAAGCAGACCTTGGAGTCGGGGCTGATGGCCAGAGCATAACACGCAGGTGCTGACGAAGTTAGTTCTGCTTTGATCCGTGGAGTCGGTGTAGCCAAATCCCAGATTGACAAAGTACTCGCCTCGCCCCCGACTATGAGAGTCCGCCCGTCCGGAAGTAGTCGACAAGAACGGATGTAGTTATCTCTGTTCTGATGAGACAGACAAGCACAGAAGTATTGTTTACTGTCATTAAAAAGTTGCTGTAAGCAGTAACTATGTGTAAAACATGCAGTATTTTAACCATGTATGACGTAACAGTGTACGGTCATGAATGAACAGGTCACCGCAGTGCACTCACAAGGCAGTCCAGCTGGGATACAGGGGTCTTGTTGCCCGGGTGACTGATGTCCCACACCTTGACACAACCCTTGCCACCGGTGTAGACATGACGCGTCGGGTTACTGATGGTGACAGCACACACCACCTCCCCGTGGCTGAGAGTATTGATCTGCCGTGCGTGGCGCGGGATGCCGGGGCCGATCAGTGCATCCGGAGGAAAAGGCACGGGCTGCATTTGTCCGTCAGCGCTCACATGAAAGGAGTAGGCACTGGAGCGGAGGAAAGCATCATGTGGAGGGATAAGGGGTGGCAAGAGAAGAGGGGTTGACATGAAAGGAGAAAAAATGAAAATGCAAATGTCACAGAAAAATTGGAATAAATAGTTTTTTTTTAACTTTTGAGAACTAGGAGAGGAAACGTACGGTTTTCCACCAGGAATGCCCGACAGGTTGGGAGGAAGGCCGGGGACACGTATGTGGTGGTGAGGATCAAATCCCACCTGCAGAACATGAAGGGTGACAGTTTAAAAGCAGTTCAGATATACAGTACATAACTGCTATAACAGCTAGAAATGAGTTGGTATCATAATAGAAATTATGAGCATTGTGTCTGTCTGGCTCACAGGAAGGTTTTCCAAGAGTCAGTCTGGTTGCAGGGCGCATGTATGAGTTAAAATTAAGATTATTTAAAACAACAATGAAGTAATGCCAGTTTTTGCAGCTTGCGTATGTTCTGTGTGGCCTTCTGTACTAAACATCCCCATCAGTTCATATGCATTTATTTAGTGATTTGCAGAACAAAGGACGTTTGGACATCTAACTTAAAGTCTGACTAAAATTGTTTCAAAAATAAGTTTTTTAGATATTTAGGTTAACAGTTATGTATGACCCAGACATCTAAAAAACTTTTGTGTCAAAACAAATTTAGCCTGGTTTTTAACCTTGATGTCTAGACCAGTTGTGCTGGTCACAAATGAATCTAAATGAATCACACTAAATCTATAACACCAACAGAAAAAAACAAACTTCCAATGCATTCACCAAATAAGTTGCCGATTTAAAGGTCTTTTCTTCAGACAACCATTTCAGTCGCTGTGAGTCGTTCATGTCCAGCAACTCACTTGTATCCTTTATGTCATTAAACAAACAGTAAAAAAAAAATGATACTGATTTTCAATTTCCCTGAGTTCACACGCTGGACAAATTTGACTTTCTCCTTCCAAAGCAGCGAATCGACCTGGTTCAATATGAAGAGGTAGACTACAGGCTCTTATTTGAGCACGAATTGACCTTTTTTTTCTTTGATGAATTGTAATAAACATAATTTTTGGTGAAAAAGTTGAAATATTTAAAATTTAAAAATGCAATTTCAATCCTCTCCAACTGATAGAATTTATCATGAAACCAACATTTACAACACATTATCATACATGTCCCTTAATCAGGGCCCATTTTGTTGTAAATCCTATTTAAATATTATTTTGGCTAGTCTGTCCTCTTCCATATCGATTAACCTATTCCATAGCCTGGACATACACACCTTCCACCAAACCCTCCCACCTGATATCTCCTCTTATAGACACCAAAAATCACCACATCAGTGCTGAATGAGCATCCAACCAAAGATAATATTTCTACCAGCTACCTGCTGATCAAATAAAACTATCACCCACCATTTTTCCATTTACTTGTTTTTAAAACCGCTGTGTCCGCTGACACATGCAGAGCTAATGGTTGTTAATCATAAAAAAAAATCACATTTAAAAGCATCCCAATTGGTTTGACTGGCAGCATGTGAATCAGAAGTCAAATTATTAGAATCCTTCAACATTACAAACTGTTTCATTTCCTTTTATTTTGCCCTGCATAAGTTGTTACTGACAGGTTATATTTCTGTTTGCCAGCCCTTGGCAGATGAAACCTAAAGTCAATTTTGCACACTAACTGATTTTTGGGTATATATATGCATACATATACAGCATGTATGTGTTTGTGTGTCTTCAGGTACCACTTGTGTGCGTCCATAAGCAGCTACAGCAGCAGCAGCCACCGCGCTCATCTGTGGGGAAATGTTATGCAGGCCGGTGTAGGCTGCTCCCGCTCCACTCAGCTCCCCGTTCATGCCCGGGTGAGGAACCATTCCAAACGGGCCGGGGTACGAGCACGGCACTGCCAGCGGTGTGCGGAGACCAGGAGCTACAAGAAAAAACACTGATGTCTGATGCGAACTGTGACATTCATCCGAGCTTCACATCCTGGGTAGTGTGGAGATTGAGCTTATACAACAAAATAAATTTCAAACATCATGATGTTCTGGCTCAAAACTGACTTTTTAGCACACAATACTTCTCTGTGTGCTCATAAAAACAACGGGTCACAGGTCTATTTCTACCTACGCTGGACTATGGTGGTTTTTCAGTTTACAAAAACATCTAGTTGATCCATTACATTGTCTGTTTTAAGACACATAAGCTTCACAAATATAGTATTTATTGCACATTGATTGTATTAGATTGCATTATATTGTAAAGGTGTCCTTGTTATTGTCACTGATACACTAAAAAAAAAAGAAAAAGGACTCACCCAGCGTCTCGACTCCTGCCGGTTTACTGGGTGCAGACCTCAGGCCCGGGGTGGTGGTGCTGCTGGGAGTCGGAGCATCAGAGCGGGATGTGGGGGTGCTGGACTTGGACACTGGCGTTGTTGACTTTTCATTCTAACCACAAACAAAAAAAAAAAGTAATCACTTAACATTAATCTAAATATTGACTTCAAATGGGACGGATATCTTTGGGTTTAGAGGTGAAAGACACATGCAACAATTCCCAAATTTAATAACGCAGAAGAAACATTTAAATAATACAGGAACCATTCATGCTTTGACAGAGTTCATGACTCATAAAATTGATATTCTATAAAAACGTAGTAAGTGCTATTACACGCTTTCTGCACCAAATATAATTAAGTGTTTTTTTCCACCTATATTCTGCCCTTTATTTGCATCTTGCTTATAATTTATCAACAAGAGTGTGAAATCTTTAACACCTTAATTCTCTTCTATATCTTACCTAAAATAATTATCATTTTTACATTTCTCTAAATGCCTAAAAATAGAAAACTACCCTGAGAAATGATGAAAAAGAAGATCAGAAGGATATAATTACCCAAATGACTCACCAAATTAATCTCTTTGGATTTGGATGAAGGTGTGCTGCTCGAGGAGGCGATGGAGGAAGGACTCAGGGGCGCATCCTTCTTCAACAGGCGACTCTTGTCCAACCCGTTCTCCCGAGGAGAGTGGGCAGGACTTCCTCTAGGAGACACTGGATCCTGTTGAGAGTGAGCACAGATGAAGATAGTAAGATGGATTCATTTTTCCTGATCAGGTAACACAAAAGATGCCACTGTGTCGTACCTCATTGGAGACATCCACTACCAAGTTGTCGTCGCTCTTCTCTCCGTCACTTTCCTGGGGAAGACATACAGAAAGAGCATAATTGACTTTGACTCCTTTTATTAGAAAAAAGTGTCTGTTCTGACTGAAAATGATAATCTAGGAAGTACAGATGTTGCATGTACATGTGCATGTTTTCTTTTGGATAAAATATATGGATGTCAGGAGTTGAAGACCTCTATGTCCATTTGCAGTTTGCTGCTTTTATAGAATAACCTTATCGCCCTACATTCACAATCTATGAATACAGATAATAAGTGCTTTTATCCAATTCAATATCCCATTTATCTGATAATAAAATAAAAATGAACAATTTAATTGATACTCTGAAAGAAGACCATAAAGACTCGTTTATTCATTCCTCTGTCAACTTTTTTCGGTCATTTTCTTCTTTTTGTTTTAATTATTAGATTAAAATGGGAGCGTCCAGATGGCTCATTTGGCTAAAGTACAAGTCGTAAACTGCAACATACTGTGTTGAAATCCCAGCTACAGCCTTTGTCATGTGAGGTCTCTGTCTGTCTCTAATGACAACTGTCCAAAAAAAGCAGAAAGTGTGGGTTTGACTGTGGCTCATGTGCAATAACTTCACATACTCGGTGCTGTGTGTAAGGTTGTTTTGTTGTGTAACTTTAACTCACATAGCGTGTAGAGGCCAACTCCTTATCATCTGTCTTCTGTTTCTTGCTGTCGGAGGAGTAATCGCTCGAACTTCTGTGTTTCTCTCCAGTCCGAAAACTGGCAGATGGAGACACAGATGAGCTCTGGAAGAAATAATAATAGACACTGAACGGGAGTGGAAGAAAATATACTTCTCGACTATAAAACACATCTGCTACACACTCATCAGGGACGTGTCTAGAAATGTCTCTGTGCTCAGGAGAGTCTTTATCCCACAAAATACCATGAATTGATAGTGCATGTACAATAAAATATAACCTACAGTCTATATCTCTATTTCTTAGAGGTGGTTTTCTTTGAAACTACTTTCTACCAAAGAAATAGTCCCAATAAAAATAGATGACAACATGTTTTATGGATAATCCAGAGTAATGGGGACTCTCTGGAAATATCAGAGAAAAATATCTCAAAACCTGCACAAATGAATTCTTTCTTTAATAAAACTATCTGCATGAGTAGATGTAGATTCCCAGCACAGGTAAGTGAGAATACATGTTTTCTTGTAGACTATTGTGGGTGAAGCTACCCTTTGATACTTAAAATGAATTATAATTTAGTACAGTCAATAAAAAGTAGTAGATCTGCAAAGTAGCTCTGAGACAAGGAAGCAGAACTGACAAAACTGGCTGCTATAGACGGTGATACGTTGAGGAAAATTACTTACACCCCAAACAGGGTGAAAAGCATACAAGCACAGTAAGTAGATTAAAACTTAAATTCTACAAATCTTTTGTATGTGTCTTCTACTTCTACTTTGAGCTAAATTGGCTCTAAGTGTGCAAGAGACAAAGAGTGCAGACACAAAGTGATGCACTCCACAGTTACATTTCATTTCCACATCATTGTAAAAACTCTGCCTGTCAAAACCGTTTCATTTCTACTGTACCATACGATACCAAAGCAGCGCTGCATCCTTGACAGTTTGACTACGCCATCAGGACTTGAACTCAGCAGCATTATTTTGAGGCTGGGAGGCAGAGGAGGAGGTCCATTGATGTCTCTCTCTCTTTTCTTAATCAAATATGGCATCCTTTAAATACCATTACTGAAGGATTAATCCTCTTTGAGAAGCGAAGATCAAAATAAGGTCAACTAAACATTTCCCTCTTGCTCCGCCTGTCCCCCCTGATCACTCTCTCTCTCTCTTTCTCTCTATCTCGGCGTCTCATTGGGAGGCGCTCCTTACACCCGGCAGATGACGAACAGAGAGAAGAAAAATAAAGCAGGACCTTTAACTCGACCTTTCCACTAACTCACGCTTGTAACCTTTTCACTGCCCTTTGCCGTGCTGCAAGTGTTGATGACAAAGATTCTGTGGGGGAGGAGTGAGATTCGGTGTGTGTGTGTGTATGCGTGGTGCGGCGCTTGTACCCGTTTACATTTTAGTGCTCCATATGTGCAAACAATGTTGAGATGTGTGTGTCTCTCTTTGAGTGAGACAGAGCAGGTTGATTCCTCCTTTCTCTTTCTTTCTCTCTCTCTCTCTCTGTTTCCAGACTGATTAGATTAATTAGCCTGCAAATTAGCTCTTTCAAAAACATCAAGGCAAATTAATTTCGCTGCAGAGACAAATGAAGGCTCCTCCGGCAGATGGAGCATTGTGAGTGTGGAGACCTGTGTGGAGTGTTCATTTACCAGTACATCATAATTATATTTTCCTCTCATTTCAAATTGACTCTACAAGTCCTGATGATGACACCTGTAACCTCCGCTGCTGAACTTTTTTTTTTTTTTCAGTTTTTACTGTCTGACTCCCCTGTGTCTCTCTAGTAATCAGAGGTTTGCGGGCCCAGGATGACCAAGCCTCTCTTGTAAATAATAATGTTAGTAGGCACCATGAAGTCAAGGCTCAAAGTGCATGTTTGGGTTGCGTTATAGATTCAAAAACAAATTAGAGGGGGCAGTAAAATATTAAGGTAACTAGCCGATTCTGGACATGTAGCTGTTATAAATCATCATCATAACAACTTTTACTGTGTCGTTTTCTGTCATTTTCTGAAGATTTTTATCAAAAGAAGTATAGCTGTCTTTTTCAGAATCACTTTGATCACTCAATTACACACATTCACACCTGGGAGCTGCCCAGTACAACCACCGTCTGACCTGCTGGCCACTGAGCAGTTCCGAGCTGTTGGGGGTTAAGGGTTGTGCTCAAGGGCTCCTCAGTGGTGGTAATGAAGGAGGTTTAAGCACTGCTCTTTTACACCGGGGATCAAACCAGTGACTCTATGGTCACAAGCTCACCTCCCCCCAAAAATAAAAAAAAACATCTTTGAAAAACATACTATATATAATTCATAGTGTATAATTTTCCACTAAATAAATGAATGAGAAAAAGTACAGCTTTAGCCCTTTGGCCCTCACACATGGCATCTATCGGAGGGAGCAGCTTCCGTGGTTTCGCTACTGGAGGTCGGTTGACAGAGCTCTGAATTTTCACACTGTGTGAATGGATAAAATATTATTTCCTGTGTGCAGTATGTGGTGCTGGAGGTGGCATATTGGAAATTGTGTATACATTTGATGGACTATGTATCATTTTAAGCTTCACTTCCTGTTTCCTGTAGGCAATACTACATAAATAAAATATTAATCCACCAATACATTTAACAGAAGGCACCTGACATGAATATACATTTTCATGAATATTGGACATTGCATGTAGGAGATAACTATCACTTCCTGTGTCCACTATGTGGTGCTAGAAAACACTCACTAAATGTACATTATGTTGCTGCATATCAAATGTAGACCACACACTTTAAATTTCATGTAAATCGGATGATGTTTGTCACATAAGGCTGACTTCCTGTTGTTAGTAGGTGGTGCTATGGCTATGACTCAATATTGACATCTAAATGTATTGAAGCCTGGACTCTTATCAAACATGAGAAATTTGGGGCAGATTGGACAATGTACATTAGAGTTACAACAACTTCCTGTTTCATGGCTAAATATGCTAATTGACCAGCACGCCATGTCAAGGACTTTCCATGAAAGCTCAAAAGCTTCACAATTTAGCATCACAAAGGTCTTTAGATGACACCGACCAAATCTAAAGTCACTCGGGTTAATTCTCTAGGAGGAGTTTGTTAAAGTATAACGTCTGTAAATGGCCCAAAAATTGCACAGTAAATTCAAAAACTGTTGGGCTTAGGGTAAGTCTCCAAGAGGCTTTTTTTTAAAGTCTGGAGATGTTACATCTGCCTATCGAATTTCATTCATCTACGTCAAATTTAAAGGTGGGGGCTTTGACTTTGAAAATTGTTAGAGGGCGCTATGGAGCCAACTTGCCGCACTTAAGCCCCAGACCTATTTCAGATAACGCTGAACCTCAGCTTTCAAGGCAACATGGACGAGAAGAGCTCAAAGTGCTCAGAAATGTCAACAGGGAAAGATAACAAAAATATGATTGAAAGTTGCGGAGCAGCTCCTGAATTGACCTTGAAAGCACAATAAATTGTATGTATTTGTAACAAATTCAACCATTTATACAATTTGTTATTTATCACATGAACACGTCCAAGACCCCACCAGCTTGCTCCTTAATGCTGGCAGTTAAAGGGCTGCAGCTAACGATTATTTTCATTATTGATTAATCTGTCAATTATTTTCTCGATTAATTGATTAGTTGTTTGGTCTCTAAAATGTCAGAAAACAGTGAACAATCTTGATCACTGTTTCTCAAAGCCCAAGGCAACGTCCTCAAAATGTCTTGTTTTGTCCTGATCAACAGTGCGCAACCCAAAGATATTCAGTTTACTGTTATAGAGGACAAAAGAAACCAGAAAATATTTGCTTTTAAGAAGCTGGAACCAGAGAATTTGGACATTCTTAAAAAAATCACTCCAAACAATTCATCAATCATTGCAGTTAACAGCACACAGCTATTGATCTAATCAGATTATCTCTAAAATTCATGAGGGAAAGGGGAAGAAAAAACAGTTCGAAAAATTGATGTGTCTCTTTTATTCCATGTGTTTCTCAGCTTTAATAGCTCTGCAAACACAAAAAAGTCTTTGTGACACTCTGTTCAAGTCAGTTGGTCTAATCCATCACCCCTGATCCTTCTGTTCAGCTCAATTTGTTTCATATTCTGCAGCCAACACAGCATGGAAAGCCTGACTGTACACTGTACACAGATGTCTTTTTACAAAAAAGAGAAACAGGCTGCGGCTATACATCTTGTTTCTCTCACAAAAAAAATATTAAAAAAGACATTTGAGGGCCAAGCTGCGGTATGTTTACTTTCAACAGGTGACTCATCGTAAAGGTCAGTCTGAACTTGAAAGCAGCCTTATTAGGAATTCATTTTTTCCCCTTTTTCGAAACATATACGGTACACAATCAAAGATGGAGACTGTGATATTGCTTGAATCAATAAATCTATTATCTATTTGTCTTTTAATTACAACTATTCCAAATGATCCACCTCCTTTCAGATGAAGGGGATTCATCACATGTTGCACTGAAAGAGAGCATCACAAATACACAAAAAAAACCCCTCAGAAGCAAAAATCAATGGATGATAACTGAACCAACAATTATCTTCATTTAAAAAGTGCACTCAATCCCACCACCAGCAATAGACCTGAGGAGGTGCAGTCCTTGAACACACCACGACTGCATAATTGACTGCCTGTATCGGCAACAATAAGCGTGCAGACGCACATGTACGCGCCGTCTACACCCACATAGCTTTATCAGTGTGTGAGAAGCTAACACCAAGGACATTAAGGCACAGATGTTCATGCAATTCACACACACTGTACCCTGTGGACTGTTGCCAAGGCAACTGTAGACCACTGACAAGGGGCTTATTGGTTTCATGAAGTGACTGTTGGCCGCCATGTCAAAGAGCAGCTCTGTGTGTGTGTGCGTGTGTGTTCTCACAGGGTGCTAATGAAAGGCATTCATCATTCTGGTCTCTCTATCTTTACCACTGATTTCTGACGACCTCACACACACACACACACAGACAGCCACGGGCGCGCGTGCACACTGCTAATCGCTCCCATCATGGTGCCTACAGCTCTGGAAACATGTGTGTGTGTGTGTGTCTGTGGAGGAGGATATACTACATGGGGGGCAAGAGATAACATATTAAACATTCCTCCTGTCTCCACCTCCTCCAAAACACCAGAGAGCACACAGCTCGCTAAACTCATGCATGTGTGTGTTTTTGAGGGAGAGTGTGTGTGTGTGTGTATGTGTGTGTGTGTGTGTGTGTGTTCACCAGTGGAGCACGGGCTGCTGGAATAAAGAAATGCTAATCTGCTCATTGAGTATTCAACAAACCAAATGTTTGCCTTGGGAAAAAAGCCCCGCTTAAGGGACTAATTACTACAAGCACTGGATGTAATGTTGCTCTTTTGCGCTGCCTCTTTCTGCTTCCTTCACTAACCAGACTTTTTTTTTTCATCTCGGGGTTTCTCTTCAGCCTCTTCTTCTTTCTTCCTCTTTGTCTCTATTTCCACATATCAGAATGTTTTAAAAGACATGATCTTTTTTTTTTTATAGTGAAGGAAAGGAATACATAAATGACTGCTGGATCAGAAGATACTAACGCTCTGATGGGGGTTTATGGCGGCAAAGATTCAAATCATTATTGAATAATATTAGTGTAATGAGCCACATTAAAGATTTTTTTTTTAAATGATCATGAAAGTATTTGTGTTGTGTGAAGTATGAGGCAGCGAACTTCACACAAGTTTTACATTTGTGCATTTAATGCATAAGTAATATTTAATATCTTAGAATAGACACATTTAAAATCTTCCAATCAGTTTAATATTTAATAATTTTTATTTTATAAAGAAAGAAAGAAAGGGAGGACTTACCTTGACTGAGTCTCGCTCTGAGGAGGCAGAGGGTGAGAAACAGAAAAAAATTACTGAATGAGGCATTTAAAGTCTGAGCAGCAAACAAAAGATGTCTGCAAATGTACAAACATGCAAAAAAAACCCAACAACAAACAGTTTATGAAACACACACAGATATAAATTCAGCTAATGATGGATTTGCATTAACATTGATTCTCCTGCTTGATGGGGATATTACCTGAGGTAACATTAACGCAAGGTAAGACTAAAAGTAAATTTACTGAGTATTTTCCTGTTTATTTTAGATCAATGCCAACTAATTAGCATTTAGCAGGTAGTTGACAGCATGATTACTTAGTGAAATGCTGAGCAACAAAGCAGAAACACACGATTATACTCATTATACACCAGTCATCAGTGAAGTCACTCACAATATGAAGACCTTGTTAGCAAAAAAAATGTATACATTGTAGCAGCTGCTAGTGTAATGAAGTTCAAATATGGTTGTCAGTGTTACGTTGAGTCAACTCTGATTTGAGGAATGTAGCTAAATGCTGCTCGAAAACCTGCCAGAGGTTACAGAACATCTGGAACTAAAAGTGCTTTTAGCACAGTCGGTCTTATTTCTACTACACTCTGTTCTTAGCAGACAGGGTTAGGGTTAGGGTGTTATTATAATTACACCACATTTAGATACTTTGTGTATGTGATCACATGTGTGCATTTATCACCAAATGCTTTGAACACTCGCAATGGGGAAATTTTTTCAAAAAAAGTACCTGAATTTGTAAATTAAGAATGCAGAAGGTTCCAAATGACACTAAATTTCACAACAAATCATCCATTTGGCAACAGCATAAAAATAGAAAAAAAACTATATCCCAACTGATACTGGATTTTTGAGGACAAAACCAATATAATTGTGACCAGGATATGTACTGAGTGAGACATTTTACTTGTCAGTGCTCACTGGTGGACAAACTACATTATGTAATGGAGACACTGTTTCTAAATGACTTCAAACAGATCTTTGCAATTTCTGTCCTACAATTTCTTGTAATTTATCAGCTGACATAAACGCTGATACCGATACATCTGCAATAAGCTGATACCGATTGGTATACAGGCCTAGACTAGAGCTGCAACGATTCATTGATCAATCAATCGACTGAAAATTAATTGGCAATAATTCTGAATAATTGTTTAAGCAATTGTTTTTATGCAAAATTGATAAAATTCATTGATTCCAGCTTCCAAATGTGAATATTTTCTGCTTTTCATGCTCTTCTATGATAATAAACTGATTATCTTTGGATTGTGGACTGTTAGATGGACAAAAAAAATACTTTTTGAAAAGTAACCATGGGAACTTGTAATAGATATTTTTCACAATTTGCTGACATTTTACAGACCACACAAATAATCGATTAATCAAGAAAATAATCTGTAGATTAATTGATAAGGTAAATAATCATTAGTTGCAGCCTTAACCTGGACGTTTTATTGGATCGGGCTCTAGAGAAGACAAAAGAAATCCCTTCTGCCACACAGTAAATGCACACTGATACACTGAGGCTCAGCTAGAGATGGAATTGCATTGTTATTGATTGTGCTCCTAATGGGGCTAAGTATTACCTGACTTAGCAGCTGTTAGCTTTACTGCAGTGATAGGTCAAGGCTGACTGCTCGACTGCACAGTAAAAAGCCTCACAGCCATGCTGCAACAGAGTAATTAAGAGCTGGCACAAATTGTTTTTATCACACACAGAGTCTCTATGTACTGCAATTAAATGCTTGAGCTCAAAGTCAGCTCAGAGAAGAATTAAAGGCGCTCTGTGTGTGTGTACGAGAGAAAAGAGGCATCATGGTGGTTGTGTATCGCTCCCTATTAGTCAAATTAAAATGGCATAATGACAAATCATTTTTAATTGCTTTAACTGCTGTTCATTCAGAGTACTAACAATTAAACATCAGCCAGCACAAGTGGTGATATAATTCATAACCTTGCCTGAACATTGTAGGCATGTAAATTTTATTTTGGGATCATTAACTGAACAAATGATAAAAGCTGCAGTAATTATGTCTATCAAAAATATTTAACATCTGGAGCGCTGTGGTAGCCAAATGGTTTCAGCGCACATATCCACAACGTCCCTGGTTTGCTGTCTGCTTCTCTACTATCAACTCTCCATTAAAGGCAAAAAATGCCCAAAAACATATCTTTAATTTTTTTTTTTTACATCTGCTAATTGATGAGATAAAACAGCTCATTTTGTGCTATTTGTCTTAATTATTAATTTGTTTTATATTTTAACCTATCCTTTATCTAGTTGATGTTGTAGTACACATAAAATGTGAAGATTTACAATTTAACAATGAAAAACAATCATTTATATTAGATAAATATTGAGGAAATAATCAAACAGAAACAAAACCTCACATAATGACTTTACTAGTAATAAACAACCATGCTAAGACTTATTGTTGACATGAAGACGCCAACACTTGCATGTACACAGACGTACACAGACATCTACCGTATAACACACACATACAGAGCAGGCCTCACCTCTTGGGTGTTCACTGTTGCTGTCGTGGTGTTTCCTCTCATCTTTGAGCGGCAGCTGGTGACTCAGGGCCGAGGAGAGCGCCAGCAAGCTGGCAGTACCGGCACCGGGGGGCAGAGGGGGCTGGAGGCCCGCTGGGTGTGGCGTGAGTGGGACCGGGATGGCGTGGCTGTGGGAGAGGTGTTGAGCCTGGAGCTGCTGCTGCTGAAGCACACACAGAAATACTGATTAATGCTAGATTTTGACTTGAAGAAGTGAGGAGAAAAAGAGGTAAATACAGGAAAAAATAACATTACGAACATCACCTTGTACCTGAAACATGTGGAGCCTGACCATTATTGGATTTTTGAAGGAGACACCAGTACCATATTATCATTGGCTGACACTGTTTTGCTTTTTTTTATAAGCAATCAACAGGTGCTTTTTGGAAATGGCACCGTAATCGTTCATTGAAAAACACACGTTAAAAGGGTTGTTTTCACATTGTAAATCTTAATAGACAAAAACTGACCCAGCAGCCTGACAAAGACTCATTGAAGCTGCAAATTGTTGGCCAATTTATTGCACTTTAGTGGATGAATGAAGTAGAAATGAGCCATAAAATCTCAGTCATCTGCTTTGTGGTGGATCCACTGAATCCATCCATGTCATTGTCACTGGTCCATTCTGCACTCATTTAGCATTAGCAGTTAGCGTTCAGCTCCCCTGTCATCTTAAAATGTCTCTTTTGCATTTCTGAACTGCTTTTCAGCACTTCTCTTTGACAGATCTGTCTTTCAGCATCTTCTGTTTGTGTGTGTGTGTGTGTGTGTGTGTGTGTGTGTGTGTGTGTGTGTGTGTGTGTGTGTGTGTGTGTGTGTGTGCAATACACCCACTCCAATTATGGCGTTGAGTTCAGCCATGGTGACCTGCTTGGCCCTCTCCACTGCCTGTACCACCTGCTGCTGATGCTGAGATAAAGGGAGATAGAGAGAGAGAAAGAGAGACATTAAGACAGTAACTGAGATGGAGAAAGAAAGATTTGTTGAATGTGAACATCTGGATTTTAAAGACAGATTAAGAGGATTATGACCTCTGTGTACAAACAGAAGGAACTACAACAATCTCCTCCCACACAATTCTGTGGTATACATGAAGAAGATAATTTGGTATATCAAATGGAATTCTCCGTACACATGTGAATCATTTCCTGACTCACATCTGTTTGTGTTTCTTTTTCTCTGAAAAATCACAATGATGAGATGCACAAAGTCTGCTTCTTCTATCAAACCTGAATCAGAATTAACTGGCAGCTGTCACCAAGTTGCACAGCTTAAGTCTAACGTACACTCATTAATCAGTAACGTACTGATCCTAAAGCCTCACAAACTGATGTTTGTGTCAATATACCAGCCATGACTGTGCTGTAACAGAGTGGGCTGTCTTAAATTAAAGGGAACATATTATACACTAAATTTATACTCTGTTGCTAAACAGGAATATCTTTGCATTATTTACAGTTAAAAAAAACCCCTTATTTATCTTATACTGACCAATTATGCACTAGTCAGTTCAGCAGCTGTCTGAAACAGGCCGTTTTAGCTCCTGTTTCTTTAGGGCCCCCCTCCCAATGAGCCCACCCTGTTCTGATTGGCCAGCTTCTGGAGCTGCCGCTTGCCAGACTTCCGGCAGTTCTGGAGGCTGCGTAAACAAACTATAGTAGTAGGAATTCACTCCTTTTTCTCGTTCTTTACTCAAAATGGAAACTTCTTAAATACATCTGTACATGTTAGAGCCAAAATCCAATCCGAAATATGCAAGTGGACAATGTGAACAGCCCATCGAATAACCTTAGGCAACATAGACATCCAACATCATAACAGTATAAAAATAACAGAAAATCACAAAAAGCATGATATGTCCCCTTTAAACTGGATGGTTTTTTCACAAAAACATCCACCACATTATTAAATCAAAGGCTCTGACGGAAGCTGAGTAAAATGCCAAGAACCTGATGACCTCCAAGTCATCTTTGGTTGTTTTCTCTTTAACTGGAAAACAAGTGCTCATCATCACAATTTGATACTCACCAGTACGTTCAATCAAACACACTGGATTAGTAAAAAATAAGCTATCAAGTGTGACTTGCACATTCAGGTTGATCCCTTCTTTGGGAGCAGAATTTGAAAACCAAACAACTGGAGGTTTGAGGGGTCACTGTGGACCTGCTAATGGGTCCAAGATACTGTCGTACAAGTCAATCATCACTGATATAAACACCTGTCTGATGGAGATGTGTAAACTAAAAAAAGCTTGTGTGCCTCTAAATCACTCTGCGCTTAAGAGGATGTTTCACTTTTGGAATAGTGGACATTTTTCAACCCATCAATTTTTCAATTTAAAATGTTTATGGCAAAACAGCTATAACCATAAACTCCCTGTGATTCTGTTTTCTGTGACATATTTGCAGAGACAGAGAGAGACAGACAGCTAACCAGGCAAAGTCATCCAAAGGGTACAGAGAGAGAGAGAAAGACACATCCAGACGGTGAGAGAGAGCAGCAAGATTTATCCAGGAGCGCAAAACATCAAAGTAGGCCAGAGATGAAAGAGCTTATCAGGTGTGGAAATGAACCTGACCGTCGAGTTCAGCTACACCTCTGCAGACAGTCAACGTGACACACACACACACACACACCAAAAGATCCATCAGTCTGATGAATATTGGCAAATAACTTTTAGACCATTATTATCAATCATTCTAATAATTAGACCTGGGATGAGTAATACATTTTTTTTGGCAGAAATTCAGCAATCAGCAATTTCCTTTGTCATTTCAGCCAATACACATGCTTTTCATTTCATCACATTACCAGCAGAGTTTACCAGTAACATCATACTTGATTCAGGACCAAACATCTAAAACACTGATTTGTTACTTCCCTGGATTCATTAAAACACTAATGTGTTTGAGCACAGATTACAAATAAGATTACTTACTTGTTATAACACTGTCAAACATCTTTGTTGTTGAGTTATTTTTATGTGGGCGGATCACTGAAAGCTTCCCTGTAAGTCCCTAACTGTCACACTTATATACTCTTGCAAAGGAAAACATGCTTATGAATATCAAAATATCCCCGCCATCATTACAAATGTTTTTAAAAATTCACATTAAGTAAAATATTAATTTGGTCAATCAAAAAATGGCTAGTAATTGTCAAATTTGAATATACAAAATTACAGTAAACTAATACTACAGTTAGCCAAATTATGCAGCATTTAAGGCTGAGTTAGTTCAACAACGCTACGTGAGTTTTGGCCCAGAAACCAACACATGATTTTATTCAATTCCATAACTTGCTTATTGGAAACTTTTACCAACAAAAATACATTTTTCATAAAAAAAATAAGCCAAACACAACACACAAATATCTTTGCCAACAGACAGTACAGTACAAATTTAGCAAAATACCAGATTGAATAAGCACAACAAGACTGTGACTGTAGATTCAGTGCCAACTTTAGTTACTTGACCATTTTTGATACTCACACATTGCAATATGCACACAATTCTTTCAGTACTAGTATGTGTGTGTGGTACCCAACTTTACTTACACTGTATATGCACAATTATATTTATTAGTCCATACATGGATGTAATATCTTAAGCAATTATTTCTTGACACAGAAGGATGACCAGTATATCATCCTATTAGTGAAAACAAAGCAAGTGTCAAAGACGTTTCCAAGCAGCGTGAAGGAACAATATCAGAAAATGACAAAAATAATAAAAAAAAAACAAAAACAAAGCTCTCACAAACACGCGCAGACACAGTGGATGTGACTTGCCGCGCAATAATAATATGATTGTGCTACGTTTCATATGCACACCCAGCAAGCGAGGCTGTGAATCCAAACAAAGCAGTAAAAACCGTTTCCTCTCCCTGCCTCCCCTCTCTGCGGGCCTCAGGGCTGTGTAGCAGCACCACAGTCTAATGCCATTATTCCTAATCCACCCTAAACCCTCCTAATCCATTGCTAATCTGGAGGAGAGCTTTGGAGTCCACACTCACTCCTTCCTGCTGTTCCCACCCCTCCACATACACACACACTTTCACCTGCTCCAGAGGAAGGATTTATCAGCTAAACACACACACACACACACACATACACACACACACACACACCTAAATATTCCATAATAAACATACTACACACCCACTACTGTATGTGCACACATTTACAGTGTATTCTAACACAATATGTGTATGCAGGTGGACAAATATATACACACAAAATCAACTCAAACACAAAAGAATTTCCTCACACACACACTCAGCCGCTGGCTCCTGCATATGTTAGTGGGAGACATTTAATAAGTTCAGAGCATATCTGCCTATCCCGAGCAGGGAGGATTAGCCCAGGATAAGCTGTGTGTGAGTGTGTGTGTGTGTGTGCATGCATGTGTGTGTCCATATCTGTCTGTTTTGCCTCACAATCCACCACATACTTCTCCTCCTTCTACGGTTCCTCTCTCTCTCTCTCTCTCTCTCTCTCTCTCTCTCTCTCACCCGCCTCCTTCTTAACTCACAGTGACAGGCATTTGGGTCTTACCTCTTGAGAGAGGAAAGGAATGACTTGGGCGCAGATTGCGTTCAGCCGTTTGACGATCTCCGCCTGCAAGACAGAGAGGTGGGCGCAGAAAACACAATCAACTTCAAAGTCACCCACCGACAAGACAGTCATCCTCTGCACACAACCTACAACTGTCTTAGGTTTAAGTAACAGCTGACATAATTTCACATAAATATCCGTAATAGTAATTGATGTGTACTCTGCTACTGAAAGCTTTTACATCTGTCCCTGGGAAAAAATCTTCAGGCTCGCAGGAAATCTTGCATTTTACATTTAAGGCTGTTCATATAAGTGTTTTGATGAAAAGAAGAATAACTAGGATGACATAAGAGCAGTAAATGACCATGAAAAGAGCAATAAAATGACAGAAACTCAAAACATCTGCAGAAAAATGTGAGAGGAGAAAAAGACATCAAAGTGCCACCCACACTGTTTGATTTACAGATGAACTCTAAGAAATGCAGTGCACAGGTACCACAGCAATGAGCACTTAGTACCAATGTCACCAAAACTGAAAAAACAAATCTCAAAGAGTGCTCTCAAGAGGTTGTAGAGCAGGTATTTGAACAGAAATAAAAAAAAAAAATAGGCTGGTTACAACGTGTCAAGCAGGGAGTGAGTTATAAATGCTTTATGTCCGTGATAAACGTGATATTTATCGTGATCCGGATTAAGATACTCAAACTCCAGTCGACATTTTTTAGACATGCATAAACTTGTTTTGTGTACACACACGCACTTTCAATCAGAATAAGACACATCTCATTTGCGATCACATGTCAGCACATTCATAAATACTCATAGCAGCAGAGCTGGTTACAGCCAGCCTGTTGTCACTTGTATTAATACTCATCATTATGTTGTATTTGGTCCGTGAAAGGCTTCATGGAGGCAAAAGGGCGGAGGAGGGATGAAGCTTTAATATGTGCCTTTCTTGAGGAAACAAAGAAAACCTTATTTGTTTTCAGGTAAAATGACCACATGCCCTTGAAATCCTAGAGGCGGTTGCTTGCAATGTTGGTGATCTACTGTATGTATCGATACACACAGAGCAGCACAAATACCACAGATGCAACTTCCATTGATTCCCAGTTAAATTTACAGGTTTCTAAAAGAGATACGTTTTTTCAGATGATTAGTAGGGTTTTTCTACTATCATATAAATTCAAAGCAAATGTGATATTATTAAATTACTCAAAAATGCTGCAAATATCAAAGACTTACTGTGCACCTGCTCTCTAAACAATTCACATAAGAATAGTGATATTAAGTGGCAACTCGCACAATAAATAAGAAAACCATTTCATCACATAATCACCAGTCGCCAGTCAGTCAATAAACACTCAAGTCATAAACAGACACATTTTATTATCTATTATAATCTATTTTGATGAGAAGTACATGACTAGACGACAAGATTTGTGACTTTTTAAAACTGTATTTGTGAGATTTTATTTCTGCCCAAACGTTATTCTACTGCTTCACTCTCTAAACATCAATCAAACTCAGCCGAATGGACCATTTGTAAATAAAAAGGCAGGATTTGGCCTTCTTGAAAATTTGAAGGAGAGTGCTGAAAGAAAACTTAACCTACGTGATTTTTTTTCTACTTAATCGGCTAATTTAAGAGCCAACTGAAGAAAAAAAAAAGATAATACCTCCAAGTCCAATAAAAACTAAACGCAGAAGAAGCTTCATCTCTAACCTTGCCAAGCACTTGATTCATGTATGTGACCTTGACAGAGGTGAACTTTGCTCTGGTATCAGCGCTAACAGAAGTCCCCTGAGGCCATGAGAGCAAACCTACAGACACACACTGATACAAACCCTTCACACAGAAGCACAAACAGCACACACACACACATAAACACAGCCATGTACACAAACACACACAAGCAGATACACACCTCCACAGCCTTCTCTGTATTCATCAGATGTTTTTACTGAACCCAAGGGTTGGCTTTTAAAGATTATACAGCACTCTCTCTCTCCCCCCCATCAGGTAGGATGTTTTTTTAACAGGAAATTGCCTGATCCACTGTCCCAAAGGGAGTGTTAAGTGCAACTCGAATCCAAAGCACAAATAAACACAAACACAGACAAAAGACGCAGACTCACACCAAAAACACACTCTCACACGGGCACACAGGGATGAACATCACCTTCTTTATTTGTAAGAGTAAGTATGAACAACTACACAAAATAAAGTCTTCGCTCTGATTTCTTGTGAAGAAGACTTTGCCATCAATACCTGAAGGAAACTCTCTAGCAATATTATTTCTGAGGTTAACTGATAGTGCCGCCGCTGATATTTTGGCAAATGTCTCAAATGTCAGGATCTGCATCATCCAAGGTCTTATCTCAGTGTCTACTATATTTTGAAGTGAATTTGTGCAGCGGTTTGCATGAACTACAGATCAAAACAATATTTCTGTTCACTTGACCTTAATCCATATGATGCTATTTGACCACAAATGTTTTTTGAGATTGAAACATTATGAGTGAAACTTTCAGTCTCTGTGTTTACCGAGTTTAAAGTTCCCATCCGCTAAAGAATATGTTTTTCTTCTTGTTCCATCAGTTGGAGTTTGACACTAGAAGGCTGTTCTCACCTTTTCTTTGTGCTCATTGAAAATCTGATGTTAAGGGATGGACCTATGAGCGTGATTTGAAAATACCTACTGTAGTTTGAATGAATCATAGTCCAGTATTCAAATAACACAAGTGTGATGTGGAAACTTGAAGCCTCTAGTGCACAAACACTGAGAAAAGACTTTACAGTGAAGTAGGAGACATCTTGTGCCCAGCAGTTAAACTTTTGAAATCAAAAGTATTTGCATATTCATAGATTCTGGCATTTTTAATGAGGGAGAAGGAGTAGATGCCATTTTAAGAATTTTAAAGTGGTAATTATACCTTTTTTGTGTCAATTTTTATATGTCTTAATACATGTCCGGAGGGGATCTTAAAGAATAAATCCCTGTTTACAATAAATAACATTATGTTATGCTTATTTCAACTAATCAACTAATCAGTAGACTAATAGTTGTAGCTCT